>NC_043703.1:118327855-118364099 GCF_006229205.1 Suricata suricatta
AGAGACTATAGATGCTGGCGAGGGTGTGGAGAGATGGGCACCCTCCTACACTGTTGGTGGGAATGTAAACTGGTGCAGCCGCTCTGGAAAACAGTGTGGAGGTTCCTCAAAAAACTATCCATAGAACTCCCCTATGACCCAGCATCTGACTTCAACTTAGGTCATCATCTCACAGTTTATGAGTTTGAGCCTCACATTGGAGTCTGTGCTAAAAGCTCAAAGCCTGGAACCTGCTTTGGATTCTGTGTCTCCATCTGTCTCTCTCTCTTTCCCTCTCCCACTTGTGCTCTCCACCCCTCTCTCTCTCTCAAAAATAAATAAATAAACATTAAAAAATTTAAAAAACGAGGTTGAAAAATACTGAATGACACCTGAGAGGCGCTGTGCTAATTGTTTTACATTCATTATCTTTTAAAGTTACAACAGATTTACAAGGTAGGTACATTTGTTAACTCCATTATACAGGTAGTGTAACCAAGGACTAGAGTAGTTAATTTGCTCAAGGCCATATAGCTAGGACTCAGACTGAGATCTGTGTCCTCACTCAATCCACTATGACCTCCTCAACATACAAGGATACATAGATGGCTCCCTGGACATGTCATTATAGAAATCCTTAGGATCCTTAGCACTAAGGAGTTTTTCTTTCCCTTTTGTCTTTTCTACAATTAATATGTATTCATTTGAATTTAGGAGGAAAAGATTATCAAATAATAAAGTAAATTTAAAAAATAGTAAACAAAGTTTTTGAAGTAAAGAAGGAGTGAAGAGTCAGAATAGAGAACTCTGGGCACAGTTGAAACGGACATTACTTTCTCACAGGGAGAGATGTGGGAGAGAAACAGCCTAGTTCTTGTTGGCTTTTCCCACAAGTCTAGAACTTCAAACCCAAGATCAGGTTACCTGTGAAAAGTATGATGTGTAACTATTAGTTTTTTTAAATTTATTTTTGAGAGAGGGAGAGAGACAGAGTGTGAGTGGGGGAGAGGCAGAGAGCGAGGGAGACAGAATTTGAGGCAGGCTCCAGGCTCCGAGCTGTCAACACAGAGCTTGATGTGAGGCAAGAACCCACGAACTGTGAGATCATGACCTGAGCTGAAGCTGGATGCCCAAATGACTGAGCCACCCAGGTGCCTCTGTAACACCCAAGGGACCTGGCAGGTTGCCAGAAGCTATACTGGTGTATCAGTTAGAGTATAACCAGGAAACCAGAAGCCTCTGTAGATGTTTTGAGGTGAGGGAATTTAATACAGAGAACTTATACACACGCTGGAACAACTGGAAGAGCCAAACAGAGGAGAAAGGAACTGAGAGAGAGAACACAAATTGAGATGATATCCAGAGAACAGAAGTAGCTAGAATCCAAGTGTCTACACACACTGCGTTAGTGTTAGGGACTCTGTAGCCATCATTTTCAAATTTGCTGAAGGTTTCTAGAAACCCTGGTTTCCTCAACCATAATTGCAACCCTCATCAGTGCTGTCGTCATCACTGTGCTGTAGATGTTACTCTTGCTGCCAAAGTGTCACTCCCTCCCAGCCCCCCACCATTTCTCCTTCTATTATCTCATTTTGCCTCCTATTGGCAAAATCTAATTGTAGTCCAGTTGGCAATGTGGCAAGAAAATTTAGTTTTCAGCTTCTAAGCTTTCTATCATAACTGGCAAAGCAAAGAAGGGTGGGGAGAGGGGTGGAGAACAAAGATTCAGGTGACTGACACCGTCTACTCTTTCAGTCACTCAGTATCCATTCACATCTTCTACCCGTATGTAATTTCCATACAACATTCTGTTTCCATCTGATTGAATGCACGCACCTCTTCTATAAACAATGATGCTATTTCCTTATCTAATTCACTGAATAGTTCTCCCTGAATATTTCACATTTTATAAGCTAAATTATAAAACTATCATTACTTTTTTTGAATAAA
The DNA here is from genome assembly GCF_006229205.1 of Suricata suricatta. NCBI lineage: Eukaryota > Metazoa > Chordata > Mammalia > Carnivora > Herpestidae > Suricata > Suricata suricatta. The sequence goes on from NC_043703.1 coordinate 118,329,785, forward strand.
GAAATGGAGGAGATAGAAGGGAAGCAAAATTGCTCAATATGTACCTACCTAATTTCTACTAATGTATCTACATAAAAAACAAGGAAGAAAACCATTTATAGTTGCTATAAATAACTATAACTATAATATGACTATAGCTTGTCATGAGGCTGTGTTGATATTTATACAATTCTTCCTTTAACGTTTCATTTTTTCTTTGCTCTCAGCCAGTCTCTCTTCTCATTAAAGTTCCAAATCTTCATTCCTAAAATGTCTGACTTACAATTTTTCTTTCTTGGGTTGCTATTGTCTTCTTTTAGCCCTTCTGACTGGAATTGAAATAGTAAGAGTAGCATTAGGAAATCCCTAGGGTTCCAAACACAGTCTTCCTTGTTCCGTGTGATGGCAACACAGTTTCCTTTTGATAATTAACTACCGTTTATGCCTTTTGATTTTGTATCATGAGAACTCTGATATATCTAGGTGGCCATCTCAACTTTCAGTTCAATTGAACAATTGTATTCCTTAATGAAGCCATTTGTTTCCCAGGAATGGAGCCTTATAAAATATCAGAGCCCAATATTATGGGGCCATGGCAAAAGTTCCGTGAGTGGGTTATTAGGTATCATAGAAGAGCCACTATCAATTCCACCACTTGGTTCCACGATCCATCTTTTCACGTCATGGAAGAAAGAGCATCATGTATTGGTTATCTGTTCAAGGCATATGCCACACCTTGAAGGATAGCACCTCCCCCTTGCAGGTCACATAATTGAACATCAGTAAGCCACTCTACTATTACTTCCACCAGCTGCTTTTAGATGCAGGGACACCATTAGTAAGAATAGCAGATCCTCTGAATATGAGTACATTATTAAATTTTGTTGTAAAATGAACTCGTTTTGATGTAAAATGAGCTCCTTGATGAGAAGCAATGTTGTATAGGATAACATGATAGTACATATGGTACTGTATTGATTTTCTAAGGCTGTTGTACAAAAAGTACCACATGCTAGGTTGTTCAAAACAACAGAAATTTAGTCTCTCACAGTTCGGGAAGCTAAAAGTCTGAAACTGGGGTATCATCAGGGCCATCTCTCTTCTGAAGGCCTTAGGGAAGAATCCTTTCTTGACTCTTACAGCTTCTGGTGGCCCCAGGTGTTCCTTGACTTACAGCCAGATAACTCCAATCTCCAAACTCCAATAACTATCTTTACATTTCCATTTCTCTCTGTATCTCTCTCCTCTTATAAGGACACAAGTCATTGAATTTAGAGCCTGCCTTAAATCCAGGATAATTTCTTCTAAAAATCCTTGACTAATTATATCTGCAAAGATCCTATTTTCTTTTTCATTTTTTTAAAATGTATTTTCATTTTTGAGAGAAAGAGAGACAGAGCATGAGCAGAGGAGAAGCAGAAAGAGAAGGAGACCAAGAATCTGAAGCAGGTTCCAGGCTCTGAGCTGTAAGCACAGAGCCTGACATGGAGCTCGAATTCACGAACTGTGAGATCATGAATTAAGCCAAAGTCTGACACTTAACCGACTGAGCTACCTAGGCGCCCCAGATCCTATTTTGAAATAAGGTCACATTATGAGGTTCTGGGTAGATATGTTTGGGGGGGGGTCTTTTTAGTCCATTACAGATACCATTGTTAATGAGCTATGATGGACATGAGCCATTGTTATCAATCTGCTACTAGGTGGCTGGATGATCCCATGTTGAGGGACCCCCTTGTCCTCTGCTGTTAGTAGGTAGAACATTCAGCAGTGGTGGCAGCTTGAATAGCCTTAGTGAAGGAAGGTCGTGTTGTTGGGTCCTCCTTCTTTACTAGTCACTTTGTATATCGTGCAAGCACTTGGGTGGCTGAGAAAAGGTCTGGTTGGTACTGACAGAATGTGTCATTTTGATTGTTGAGAGCCTCTTCTGAAATGGATACTCTTTAAAGAGTATTGATATGAGACCCAAATTTCCTTTTAGTCTTGCCCATTGCGAGCTATACATCCATATGCCTCTTCCTAAGACATTCTTATCACCAATCAGATTATATATCTTCCAAGTGCCTGACCACCTGGTTAAAGTAGAGGCATTCACTCACTGTGTATGAGTCAGTGAAGATCTAACATCAGTCTTTTTCTCTGTCTTTATATAGAGGACAACCAGACAGGCTTCTTAAAGTCCTACCACTAGGATGGTTTGCTGTCCCCAGTGTTTCAAGGACTGTAATGCAATAGCAGTACCTGTCCAGAATGTACCAGCATGGTTCCATCTGTAAAGCAGACCCAAGATTTTTTTCTCTTAGTCAATTGTTAATATGGAGCAATCTACAAAGTAATATTTAAGGATTGAGAGAGAAGCAAGAAAGCAGCAGGAAAAGGTTCTAAGATAATTTTATTTGTCTTTAGGACTTGCTCAATTTCAGGCTCATTTCCATTTGATGATGAAATATTGCTGTGCATGTCCAACTTCATGATTTTGTGAATAAAATAGAACTCGATTCATTATGTATAAGTTAGAGCCCGGATTATGTAGTATCCTTTGGTCATTCATCTGTAATAGGGCTTACAGGCAAGCCAGGAGTTGTTCTTTCAAAGGGTAGTTATATGCATAAGGGAACTTGGCTTTACTCCCAAATCCTAGGGATTTCTGCTCTGATTTTCTAATTGAAGCTTTCCTAAGTCTTCATAAAGTATTTCTGATTTGCCACAGAATCTTCCAACATTGTCAAATCTCCTGGGTCATAATGTTCTAGTGCACACAAAATAATTGCCTCTCAAAGATGTCCACATACTAATCTTCAGAACCTGTGGATATGTCACCTTCTATAGCAAAAGGGAATTAAAGAAGTGGATGACGTAACAGTGATAATCAGTTGACCTTAAAAGAAAGGATTATCTTGGATTAACTGGGTAGGCCAATGTCATTGCAAGACTCCTTAAATATGGAAGAGGGAGGCAGGAGAGTCTGTCAGAGTGATATATATGACTCAACAGATCCTTGCTGGTATATGTGATGTTTTGTGATGTCAAAATGATAGAGGTTTCTAAGTCCTAGATTATAATAGAAAACTGCAAAGTTAATATAACCTAGAGAGGTAAGTCTGGGAAGGTGTCCTGTTGCTTCTGCCATGTGAACTAAGCTACTTTTAGTAGCTTTTGCTAATTGATACAGATGAAACATTTACTGTGTTGATTTGCTTCAGTAGATATACCACAACTCTTTTAGGAGCTGAAATTGGAAACATCACTTGATTATGTTTATGTCATTCTCTAAGACTCGTCTGCCTTCTGCACAGGTCAAATAGGAGAGTTAAATAAAGAAGTAATAACAACCACAAAATCCAGTCTTTCCAATCATTCATGGTGGCATTTATCCCTGTAATTCCCCTATGGATACAGAATTGCTTTTGGTTTACTCTTCTGATAGTTATGGGCAGATGAAGAGCCTACCATATTTCCTTCTTATGATAATTGCCATTGTTTTATTGATCAGAAGCCAGTAGAAGATTTTGTAGTTTTTAAAATATGGTTATTGCAATTATGTCATCACATCAAGAACTAGGAAAATAAATATAAGATGGTCTACAGACCCAATGGGCCCACTGTAGGGCAGGCTGGGGCCACATCTCTCTATCATTTGGCAACCATAAGCACCTATTAGCTCAGGCAGAAAATACAAATGTTTCAAGCAAGGTATTGGATACACAGGTGTTGAAAGGGCTGGAATAACAGAGGGAAGAGAATGAAGATAAGAAGAGGGAAAAAAGAAGGGGTAACATTCAGAGATCAGAAGCAGCTATTGTCCTTGAGTGGAAGCCCATACTCCCATGCCTGCTCCTGCCCTGTTGGGGACCCTGGCAATTGGTTCTATACCCATCTAATTGCCTTGTTGACCACAGGTGATGTAAGCCTTTAATAGATTACTACTACTGCTGGAATGTGGTAATTGCATCTTGGAAAACCTCCACTAAAGAGATGATATGTGGACTGGTCTTGATAGATGAATAGGAGTTTTCAGATATTTTTCCAGGTAGGAAAATATTTTCAGAAGCCAATTTTCTTCCATAAGCTATAAATAGTATTTGGGAATGAGGAGGAGATTAGGAGGATTTTTATAAAACCATAGTCCTATTGGGAGAGGAAAAATTTTCCTATAACCTTCAACTTTCTTCTAGCTGGTCTTAAAGATTAAGTTGATGTGGGATAGATTAGCAGAAGAAAAAAAATCAAAGTTTAATTACAGGCACATAGAGGCCCACAAATAAAATTGAGACCCAAAGAAATGATGAAGGCAGGCCACTTTTATACTTTTTAGACAAAACACAAATGTGTTAGGAATTGACAGGACAAAGAAAACTTATGTTGGCCAGCTTCAGATAGTAAGGAATTCTAAACAGAATTTGAGCTGGAGTGGTAAATAAGTAATAAGGTTTATTTTTAAATTTTTTAATGTTTTATTTATTTTTGAGTGAGAGACAGCATGAGCATGAAAGGGCCAGAGAGAGAGGGAGACACAGAATCTGAAGATAGGCTCCAGGCTCTGAGCTAGCTGTCAGCACGGAGCCTGATGCAGGGCTTGAACCCATGAACTGTGAGGCCATGACCTGAGCCAAAGCCAGGCACTCAACTGACTGAGCCACCCAGGCACCCTTAATAAGGTTTGTTTATATAATCTTCTTTTTTCTGAATTCCCTACTTCTGGGGATAAAGATATCTCTTTGCCTCCTAGTACAGGGAAGCTACCTTTCACATGGGAGATTTAACTCCTGTTTTCTGGAAACAGCCAGGGGTTAAAATGTTCTTGCATTGGCTATTACCTAAATAAATTTCATTTATTTATTTTAAAAAGTCTTATTTATTTATTTAAGTAATCTCTACATCCAATGTGGGGCTTGAACTCACAGTCCCAGGATTAAGAGTCCCATGCTCCACTGATTGAGCCAGCCAGGCTCCCCACCTAAGTAACTTTTAATTCAAAGTAATCAGTAGGCCAAAGTGGCACCTTATAGAGTGGCCTGCCCACGGCCCCTACAGTTCACGTACCACAGTATTGAGATGCTTCAGAAGAGATGAAATAAATTAGAATTTTCCCAGTATGACCTTGCGATCTCTCTTAACAAGCACATTAGTAATTCTTATATACAATAAAGTTTAAGTCAACTAAAATTTTAGGAACTTCAGCAATTATTCAGTCAACTAATTATGACTGAAGAGGAGTAGAAAACTGCAAGAAGTTTTTCCACCCACAGATGCATTTGGTTTTGGCTTAATATATCTGTGTATGTGTGTGGATAGCATGGCATTCAACAGTAGAAGATACACAATGAGCTTACTGTGTATATTTGTTTTTTTTTGAGCATGCTTATGCATATTCAAGTATGTGGGCCATTTTCTGTTGAATTTTAAAAATAATGATAACAACATGGTCTCTATGATTTTGGAAGATAAAATCATCAAAGGCTTCTGTGAAACAAAGATGGAACTTCTTTAAAAACATCCAAAATGTTTTTTCTTACTACTTTATTTTATGTGTGAAGGAAAAATGTCCAGAATAAGGAACATAAATGGTTCATCATTAAAAAGAAAGTACATCTAATTATATCATCTTCTGGAAATTTTCTTTCTAAACCTCATTTCAAATTTGAAGTAGAGAGAAATGATCGGTTGCTTGTTATTTGCATCACAAGTTTGGAAATTTTTCTTTGAGGTCTCAGGACAAAAATGTAATTTTACTAGCATTTTTCTAGTTAAGGTATTGAAGAAGAAATTGCAGAGAAAGAGAAAGTTTGTATATGGGTAAATTTAATTGACTAACAAAATTAAATACTGAATCACAGAGGCCTAGTGACAGTCTGTTAATGGCAGAAAGATAAAACAAATCTGAAGTGTGCTGATTTTTCATTGGGATAAGAAAAGTGAAATTTTATAACATATCTTGATCTTCTAAATGACTCCGTTGGATTCTAAGTCTTTAAAGCTTAGGCCATTAGGGAGCAAAAGTATATACAGTATTTTTATCTTATTTAGAGTGTTAGCATCATTTTCCCCTTTAATCTATTTACTTAGATTTAAACTTCCATTAAGCACAAGATTTTAAGTGAGCAATTTGTGGAAGGCTTTTTGGGTTTAATTATCAGTTCATAGAGTGTCTCCTTGAGCTAAATATTTATCCTTAGGCCAGGTACACTGAATGTGTTGAATTAAGGCTTGTTGTTTAAGAGGGGGAGGAATTAAACTGCCAAAAAAGTTACTCAATTTGTTCCACCTCCAAAGTGCACTGATTTACTTAATCTCACTCTGTCAGTTTTTAAAAGCATGATTATAATTGCAAATTCTAAAGCATCAGTTGTCCAAATGATGAGATCCTCGTTAAAGATGAAAGCAGAGAAAACCCAAGATAGTTAGAAAAAAATCTATTTATTGTTCTGCCTCATTTTGCTTTTTTCAGAGGTACCAAGAAATTTTGTACAGATCAAAGAAAATTAAAAATACATAAACCTGCTGAAAATATCAGAGAATCAAAAGTTTTAGAGAGAAAAGAAGGTTGTAAATTACAGAAACAAAAGAAAGAATTGAAATAAATCCAAAATACTTGTTAAAAAGAGTAAGAGAGAAGCAGGTAACCTAGGGAGATCTCACTCTTTTTGATGGGAACCGCAAGATGACTTTGCTGAGGTCAACCTTACTGGTAATGATTAAAAACAAGACAATAGGCCCCAAATGGAGCCACTTAGGCTAAGCCCCACATACCCAAACTGAGATTTAATACTTGCCTATAGTTTCAGCCATCCCAGAAATAAAATCTTAAACCAGTTCAGTCAGGCATGACCTGGTCAGCTCTAGAAAGGTAATCTGCTACCATCCTCTAAAGGTAAGTGACCTTTTTATAATCAATCCACTTTTTGCTAGTATAACTTCCTGTTCCCACTCCTTCCTGCCTATACAAGTCCTTCATTTTGTATGGTTCCTCAGAGATCCTTTCTGTCTGTTAGATGGGATGCTTCTTGCTTGATTCATGAATCATTGAATAAAGCCAATGAGATAGTTACTCAGTTAAAAAAATTTTTTTTAACAGTGAGACACAAGTCTAGCTATCGATTCCTAGGGAGCATAACACCTTGAGATTTTGGAGGACCGGAGTTGGCTTCTTACATAACACAGCCACACATACCGTCTATGTGGTGCTGCATAAATCACCCAGAAGCATATCAAATGTGTACTCAAGTTGGCATTTCTGTTCGGTTCCTCAGTCAGATTTCCACCATGAGCCACAAAAGAATCTCTTGTGATGCCATCTTTGTAGGAGGGAATGGTAAGTCTGTATGCTACATTGGTTCTTGGTCAAATTTAGGAAATTTTTGGACTTTTTGCATATTTAAGGAAGAGTCTCCTTCTACTCCACACCAGTTTATAGTAGGAGAGCTGGGATTCAGTGAGAACTTGAAATATTAAATGTAAGCATTGGTCTGTTTTGATTTACTGCCAATTGAGAAATAGTAACAGAAATAATAACAGAGTTGAAAAATATGGTATGCATATAGAAGTTGCTATGGAATCAAATGATTTAATGCATATAAAGACTAGATCCAGGCTTGGCAAATAGTAAACACTTGGTATTGTTTTAATATATGATTAATTAAATAGGTTTGTATGGGTTAGAGAACTGAATTGTGCTGTATAGCATCGTTTCAGCGGAGAAAGTTCAAGAAAATTGTTCTCAATATAAAATATTAGTGTACAACAAGATCATTACTAAAGCCACTTAAGTGACTTGGAGGTCACTTCATTGTGGGGTTGACCCATAAACGATGGGTTATAAACTACATTGGTCCAGTTATGAGGAATACTGTAAATGTATTTTCTCTTCCTTATGATTTGCTTAAAAACCTTTTCTTTTCTATAACTTACTTCACTGTAAATATACAGTGTATATCTATCTATCTACACACACACACACACACACACACACACACACACAAAGTATGTATTAATCAACTGTTATACTGTATTGTGGAATGGCGCCTCTGACCCGTGTTGTTCAAGTGTCAACTGTATTATCAGTTTTTCATAATTGCTAGAGGAAAAAAACCCTTCAGCATAGCACTGCTTTGTTTTTGGAAAATCGCATGCTTCTGTAGAAGAGTCCAGTCTTTGGCATTGGACAGATAGAAGTTAAAATCTCAATTCTGCCACTTAGTAGCTGGGTGATCTTGGTCAAGTTCTTTAGATTCTCTCAGTCTCAGTTTTTTTTTTTCTATAAAATGTAGATTGTGTTTAACATGAACTAGGCAAACTTTGTGTGATTCCAGGTGCATAGTAGGTGTTTTATGTATGTGCTTTTCCTCTGGTTCCCATTGTCTTGATAAAATCTATTACTTGAGAATATTTAGGTTTGTGCAGAGAGAACAAAGTGGCTTATCAACTTAAAAAATAATGCAGACTAATGGGATGTCTAATTTGCCAAGTATTGTTTCTTTCATATCCTTGTGATCAACTCTATTTTTGAGGTAAGTCTTAACTAAGTGTATTATGCTTTAGAATTCCTTAAAATCAGTCTTTTTAAAAAAAGTAGTTTATTATTTCCAACAATTTTTCTTTTCTTGCTTTCTTGCTTTCTTTTGAGAGACAGAGAGAGACAGTGCGAGCAGGGGAGGGTCAGAGAGAGAGGGAGACAGAATCGGAAGCAGGCTCTGAGCTAGCGGTCAGCACAGAGCCCAACACGGGGCTCAAACCCACGAACCATGAGATCATGACCTGAGCTGAAGCCAGATGCTTAACCGACTGAGCCACCCAGGCGCCCCAAAATCAGTCTTTAACAGTCACATATTTTTGGCTTTGTCTAGTAGTCTTGGTTTTCAAAATGTAATTATCATTCATAGATGATAAATGACCAAATCTGAGGCTAATAAAACATTTTTTTCCAATTTAGTTAAAAAACATTGAAAAAAATTCCAATTATTTTGTTTTAATAAGGAAAGCAACACATGTGCTTCTGTATTCCTAATTTTAATAGACTTTTTGCTAGGTAAACTGGTTCTCTGTGCTTTTGAAAGGTTAATCGCAGAGAGAGGTCTAGACTGAGGCAAAATCTCTATATTCTTTGTGAAATTAAGTAAACAAAAGCTACTACAATGATGTGGCTCTAATGCCAGAAGAGCCTAGGTGAGCAAACCAGACCTACACGATCCTGTAAATGCTTCAAGTTTAAGAAACTGAAACCTAAGCACAACTGATTAGGCTTTCCCAAACAGGCAACCTCCAAAGCTGAAGTCCATCAAATAATTTCCTTAAGTTGCTTCCATATCTTCACTATTAAAGTCTTCTGCCTCACTTACTTTGGTGGAGGTTTAAGTACTGCCTCATTGGAATGGATTTTTGCTCAAACTCTTAAAGGTTTTAATATGCCTCAGTTTGACTTTTAATATCTTTTACCTTCTAGAGTGGTGGTACAAAACCCCTTATGACCTGCACAGTACCAATAAAAGAATTGAGCTTTTACCCATTTGTGCTTATCTATCTATCTATCTATCTATCTATCTATCTATCTATCTATCCATTCTCTATAATATACACAGTATATTAACATGCACTGTACTACATACTATATACAATGTGCCTCCAAAGAGAAATAAGAATGATTGAGAGGAAGATTAAATAAGCTATATTTAAAATATTTTAGTAAGCATGAATGTTTCAGACTATCATAATTTTCTAATTTTTCATGGCATAATATACATACAGGGTGATTTTTATAAGAAATGACTGAGAATTTAAATTTGTATTTCAAATAGTTTTCTTATGACCATTGACTGATCCAAGCTGACTTCTTGTCAAACCTGTTTAGAGTCATTGTTTTACTTAGTATCATAGTTGATTAAAAGTTCCTCCTTGGAGAAGGAGGTATAACTCTTTTATTTCTTTGTTAGTTACTTGTGCTTGTAGGATTAGAATTTTGTTTGTGTTTTTTCTTTTTTTATTAAAATTTTTTTTTAACATTTATTATTGAGAAACAGAGAGAGACAGAGCATGAGCAGGGGAGGGCCCCTGCACATGAGAGAAGGGGAGACACAGAATCTGAAGCAGGCTCCAGGTTCTGAGCAGTCAGCACAGAGCCTGATGTGGGGAAGGAACCCACGAACTGCAAGATCATGACCTGAGCTGAAGTTGGATGCTTAACCTACTGAGCCAACCAGGTGTCCTGTTTGTGTTTTTTTTGGTAGGAACTTTTAAAGTGACATTTCCATTTTGTATAGGTTGATTTGAATAGGTAATAAGACTTTAAAAAAATTTTTTTAAGTGTTTTTATTTATTATTGATACAGAGAGAAACAGAGCATGAGTGGGGGAAGGTCAGAGAGAGAGGGAGACACAGAATCTGAAGACAAACTCCAAACTCTGAGCTGTCAGCACAGAGCCTGACACGGGGCTCGAACCCATGAACTGTGAGATCATGACCTGAGCCAAAGTCAGCTGCTTAGCCAACTGAGCCACCCAGGCACCCGGTAATAAGATTTTTAAAAGCATTTTCTTGGTTACACATAAAATGTGCCATGTCACCATGAGTTGGAAGTGAACAAGTGAAGGGGGGCATGGAACTGATCCCTCACATCTGTGAAATCTTTTCCCTTAGGATATCTCAGCCATGTTACCTAAATGCAACCATCTGATCCATGGACAAGCTGGGAAATTCCTGGTCAACTTATGCATCAAATGACTTTAAAGTATAATTCCTTATTTGTTTGGAGGAAAAAGATAAATAGAGATAGAGCTTTCAATCTTTTATTTCACATTCCAATGGATCACCCCTTCAGCCCCTGGACTGAATTTCAGTGACTGCTGTCAAGAGCAAGGGTCAGTAACCCTTTTCTGTAAAAAGCCAGATAGTAAATATTTTCAGCTTTGTGAGCCATACGTGCTGTGCCGCAGTTCCTCAAATCTGCCATTATTGTTTGAACACAGCCATAGACAAGACATAAGCAGATGGGTATGGCTGTGTTCCAATAAAGCTTTATTTACAAAAACAGGCATCTGGTCAGATTTAAAAAGAAGACTATGGTGTGCCAACCCATGATCTAGAGAACTTCAAGCCTGTTCAACATTAATAAAATAATGAATGCCAAGAGATTACCTGGAGGAAAAGTCTTTCTTAAAAATGGATGGTTTAGTTTAACTCCAAAGTCCTTTAAAATGTAACCTCCATCTCTGATTCATTCTCTCTCTCAACCACGCACATATATATGCACAGAGTAATGAGATAGCCACTCTGTTTTGAAATTAATGAGAAGATATAAAGGAAGATTCAGATATGCGCTCGCTGATGCAGCTGTAACTTTGAGGCATAAAGAATAAAATAACTTCCCAAATTGGACAGGTAATTTCTTTTAACCTATATCAAAAGCTTAAGCACATCATGAGAACTTCTAGGAAATCTGGACACAACTGAATGAATAAAAATAAACACGAGAAGTAACAAGTTGCAATTAAAGGGGTTTTTTGACTCAGTGATGCGAGATATCTTTGTCCAATCGACTCTCTGGCATCCTGTTGATGTTTTCCACCTCTACTCTATTTACATCTCCTTTCACATTCTTGGTGGCCTTTTGACCCTTTTCCTCAATTGCTCAGAAACTTCAAGGTATCCAGAACTCCCTATAAGGCTTGGCCAGCTTTGCCTCCGAATTGCCTCTTCTCACTGCCCTCTTCTCATAACATAGCAGTAAGCAGAGGTAATAGCAGCCATCTTCACTAGTGAGGCTTCAAAATTACAGCATGGTAAGTACAAGACTTAGCTAATAAAAATATCGAGAAAAACCAGAGGTAGAGAGATTTTTGAAATATTATGCAGAAAGTATTGCTTGTATAGACTTTTACATTCACTCAACTTTCCAGTGGGGTTAGGCAGTTATGATAAAATGGGACAAGTTACCTCATCATGTTGGACTTGGGGCTCAGTTGACAATTTTATATAAACCTTTCTACTAACACCAAGAGTTCTTTGTTCATGTGGCATTTTAGTAGGTGTTTCAGAGAAATGAATTTTCCAGATAACTAAAACTGAAGGAAATGAAGAAAAGCAGCATTATTGTGTGCTGTTTGCCTGGCATGCGAACACACTGAACACATGTGTAATAAACCTGAGCTTATTTAGCCTTTCAATAACTATAAGAACTAAATATTCAAATGTGCATTAAAAAATTTACAGGAAAGAAAGTAGAGCTCCAAGAGGTCAAGTAACTTGTCTAAGACCACAGTCAGGGGAAGGGATGAATCTTCACCTATATCTGAGTTTGCCTTTATTGTCTTATGCAAGTTTTCTTAATTTTTCCAATTTTGCATGATCCTATTTATAGGTTTTGTCATAAATTCCCTTAACAAAGGACTGTTAAATATTTTTCAAGCTCTTCTTGTTAACCCAGTGTTGGCATGTGAATCATAGCCCCTCAGGGACTTTTAAAGTATGAAGGATATTTGTCCTGGAGCCCCATCTGTAGTGTTTTCTGAGCACTTGTGTCTATTTTTGATCAGTTTTCTGTCTTTGTGCTCATCAACACGCTTTCAGCTGTCACTTCTTATTCCTCTCTCTGTGACTCTCTCTCTCCAGCTAGTCACTACTACCAAGTTCCAATTTCCTTTTTTCTTTTTTTTAATGTTTATTTATTTTTGAGAGAGAGACAGAGACAGAGACAGGGCTTGAGTGGGGGAAGGTCAGAGAGAGAGGGAGATACAGAATCTGAAGCAGGCTCCAGGCTCTGAGGTATCAGCACAGCCCGATGTGGGATTCGAACTCATGAACAGCAAGATCATGACCTGAGTGGAAGTCGGATGCTCAAGCGACTAAGCTACCCAAGTTCTCCCTCCCCTTGCAATTTTTAAAAAGCATTTTCCCAGTTCCGATTTTCAAAGTCTAATGTCCTGATGACTGCAAAACCAGACAACCAAGCCTGATAGGGCTATGTCTAAAAGAGATACTTTTAGGATCTGAGGAGTATGGACCAGGAAGTACAGTTGTCTCCTGCTGTCCCAAAGCTTGCATTATACCACTTCACTTTCAGGAAAGACCCATATTAGTACCTGTTTTTGTTAACTGAAAGAAATCCAAAGAGGATTTTCTGTCTTATGAAAAAAGACACTGAGTGTTGGTTTTGCAGACAGCCTTTATAGAGCAGTGTCCTCAGAGCAGCGGAGACAGTGGCCCCGTCAGCTCCTTCCCCAGGACCTAGGCTCAGCCTCAAGTGCCTTATCTTCCTCTGCACATCATTCACAAGAGGTCTCCCCAGGTATCAGGAAAGCCTAAGAGAGGTTATTTTTGGGGTCTGGGAATGCTCAGAAACTTCTCCATGTGCATTTAATGGCGATGCATTCTTTGCTTACATCATTTCTGCTTACCCAAGTGTTCATGGGAACGCTCTATTTTTGAATAGTGGGGAAAACCTATAATTATTTCATCTTATTTCAGAGACATTTTTGCTTCCTCTCTATTTCTTTAACAGCATTCTGTAGAACTGAGATCCCCAGATAAGGGAACTGCAGAAAATTGAGACTTTATCACTCTGATCTTAGGTGCATTTTAGAAAAATATACCTGCAACAAATTCTTTCTTAATATTTTCTTCCTTTCTAGCTTTCTAACCTGGTTTCTTTTTCTACTCTCTTGTTTGTCTTTTTCATGTACAAAGATTAAGAATTGAAGAAATGACATCTGTCAATCTCTGAGAAATTCGGAAAAATACGAGTTGAGTAGAATGTTGATTCTGAGGGAGACAAGAGGAGTTCTAGCTCTGGGGCAAATTTGGCCTTAATTTCTTTGGTGCTGCTCCTGTCAGAGTAGAATGTATGGCCTAATAGTCTTTCAGAGACTAGAGTTAAAGGGGACACTCATACCTACCTCATGGAGAGCTTGTAACAGTTAAGTGAAATTACTTGGGGGAAGTCGTAGCACATTGTATGATGAGATCATATGTTACTGAATAGTATTGAATGTCATTTGGGAAAATATTATGAACTTGATTTGAAATTAGGACTTTCTCAGGGAGGATCGGGGGAGTTTCTTCTGGTAACTTTCTTGTATCCACAGATAGTTGTGCATAAGAAAAAAAGGCTGTGTATTTTAAAAGCCGTGGAATGAGAATAACCAGGGTTATTGCTTATCCCTGCAACCATGCCCCTTTTAGGTCTTGAAGTCTGGAAATGTCTGATTTCTTTCTGTATTGTCAGTTTTCAGCACATTGCTCACTACAGAGTTGATACACAGTGGTGTTTTTTGAATGGATGAAAGGATGGCTGGGAGAATGGAAGTGGTGATGAAATAGTTGTTGCCAGAAGCCAAATGTGCTGATGAGATTCTATTTCTTATCTAATAAGCTCTCCTGTGGAGAGGACCTGGAAAGGATGGTGAATTCAGGGGCGCCTAGGTGGCTCAGTTGGTTGAATGCCTGACTTCCACTCAGGTCATGATCTCGCTCACTAGTTTGAGCCCTGCATTAGGCTCTGTGCTGACAGCTTGGAGCCTGGAGCCTGCTTCAGATTCTGTGTCTACCTCTCTCTCTGCCCCACCCCTGCTCATACGCTGTCTCTATCAAAGATAAATAAATGTTAAAAAAAAAAAAGGATGGTGAATTCAGGTGTGTTTCAATGAGAGTTTCAGTGCCACAGTGATGTTTGGCTCAGGAACCATGATGGGATCTGTTTTTTGTTTTGCTTTTACTTTTTTTTTTCTTTTACCCCTTTGAGACTTAAAAAATTTTTTTAAGGTATTTTTTTATTTTTTGAGAGAGAAAGAGAGAGGGGGAAAGAGAGAGAGCATGCACAAGCTGGGAGGGGTAGAGTGAGAGGAAGACACAGAATCCAAAGCAGACTCCAGGCTCTGAGCTGTCAGCACAGAGCCCAATGCAGGGCTCAAACTCACGAATCTTGAGATCATGACGTGAGCCAAAGTCAGAGGCTTTATGACTGAGCCACTCAGGTGCCCCTCAAGGTATTATTTCAAAATAAATATGAAGGTAGGGGGATGGGTTAAATGGGTATTAAGGAGCGCATTTGTTGGGATGAGCACTGGGTGTTATATGTAAGTGATGAGTCACTAAATTCTGTTCCTGAAATCATTATTACACTATAGATTAGCTAACTTGGATTTAATTTAAAAAATCAAATAAATATCAAGTAGGACACTGTTATAAAGCAGACTTCTTATAGAGACTGCGATACAGGGCTGCCTCCTCCAATCCCTGAAATAGAGCAGCCACATGCAGTAAAAGCCCAGCAGAACTGCCCTGAAGACTAGTGTTAGTTTTGTTGCTCAATCCCAGAATTATTATACATTTTTTTAAAGAATTCTCTTTACAAAGAGAAGTCTCTGCAACAGAGGATTTAAGTTCCAGTAATAAAGACCAGGTGCTAGCAGGGATTTCATTTCATCATTGTTATCCTCATTATAAATGAAAAAACTATTTTATTGCTTCCACCAGATACAGCCTTTTACTATATGCCACCCTCTGTCTCATGGTACAACCTTTATAAATTCAATAAACTAATACAAAGTTGAAGTCATTAAAACTGTTTAATGATTCCTAAGACATATATAACTACAATGTTTATAGTATGCTCGATGAGATTTAGAAACATCACAGAAGTTCAAGATAATGGTAAAATTTTTTATTTGGAGGGAAAAAAGCTCTTTGTATTGTTGAATGACTTCTAAGTTTCTTAAAGTTTATTTTCTCTGCTATTGTCTATAAATGTTGCAAAATTTTAGGAATGGCATCGCTTTTGTTAGAGCTAAAGGAAGTCCTAAAACTTTTGCAAATGATACTGCTTTTGACAAGTATAATAGACACTGGCAGTTACCGATCCAATATCCATTTCCTTTCTCTCACTTCCTTACTAGGGTATCCCTAATATTGTTTAAGGTAAAAATTTGCTCCATTAAACATTCACCTTCTCTGCCCTTATACTAAGGCCATGTGTATCAATTCACACCAATGAGACTACGTAAAATTCTGGGGAGTGTTCCTGGGTAAGCTTTTGTCTTTCCTGACTGTTATGGGCTGAACATTTGCATTTCCTCCAGATTTGTGTGGTAAGTACTAGCCCCCAGGGTGATGGTATTTGGAGGTAAGGCTTTTGGAGGGCAACGAAGTTTAGATTTGGTCATGAGGCTAGAATCCTCATGGTAGGATTAGTGACCTTATAAGAACAACTACTGGTGAAGTAACTGAGTTAAAGCCAAAAGCCATCCCTAGAGCCCTTATAAGAAGATGAAGAAGACAATGATGAAGATGAAGATGGAGGAGGAGGAGAACAAAGAGGAGGAGGAGTAAGGGAGAAGGGAGAAGGGAGGAGAAGAGACAGATACCCATCTCCCCTCACTTAACCTGCCCTGGCTTCCTGATGAAAGAGGAGGCATAGGCACCAAAGAAAAGGCCATATGCACACATAAGAGAGAAAGCGGCCATATATGAGCCAGGAAGAGAACTCTCATCTGATGTAGAATCTGCTGACACCTTGATGTTGGACTTCCCAGACTTCAAAACTGTGAGAAAATAAATATCTGTGTTTAAGTCACATAGTCTATTGTATTTTGTTACAGCAGCCCTAACAGACTAAGACAGTGACAAAAGAGGTAGATGAGGCTGTTGCTCTTCCCGCCAACTTCTTTTAGCCTCAAAGACAGGTGTGATGTTCAAAGCTAAAGCAGACATCATACAATCACAGAGTGACAGGTGCAGAATAAAACCCAACATATTAAGGATGGTAGGAGCAGAAAGAGAGAAAGGACTTGGATTCATAATGGCATCTTTGAACACTTAACATGTTGTAATCATTTGCTTCCAGACTTTTTGTTTCCTGGGAAAAAGAAACTGTTATTTATTTAAATTACTGCAGGTGGGTTTCCTGCTCATTGCAGTTTAAAACATTCATAAAAGTGAGAAATGGCTATGGTTCTTTAACACTCAACTTTTCTGTATCCACATAGAGGATTCAATTCTTGTTTCTTAGCAATTTCTCAAAGCAACTGGATGTAATATCAAATAGAAGTATCTTCATTAGGCCAGTCTTCTCAACAAATAAATTTTTAAAGGCATAACCTGGAAGACTCTCTCTAAGGAGAAATGGTTGATGCCCCAAGTACCCTTTAATAAATTTTTTAAGGAATTCCTATTATCTCACTGAATTTAGTAACAACCTTTGCAAAAACATCTCTTAAGGCTTTTGATTCTTTGGCTACTCCTTTGCAGATGATATCAGCATAAAAATACACTTTTATCAGGACATGGGAGACTGTATTTTCTGGCAGTCTTCAACTACTATAAAGAGTCAGTCTGTAATGAATCGATAGAATGGGGTTGATTTTGTTTGTTGCTTTGAAGGCTCAGGCATTAAAGCATCTGAAAAATGCAATTCAAATACTTGCATTTACTTATAAATTATTTGTGGCAGTTACTGCAGGACCACATTTCACCAACCTTTTACCTATAACTTTGTGCATTTACAACACTGATTGTTTTCCTGCAGATGACATTTGCATGACAATTTGTTCATGGGGTCTTTCATTTTCATAACTGGAAATGCTTATTGATATATGTTGTTCATCTTAAATGTCATCATAGCATTTTCTCTTGTTTAGTTCGAATCATCTCACATTGCCCAAATCACCATCTAGTTCTGGGTTCACTGGGACAATGACTGAAGGACTAGCCTTGGGACAATGGAACAATTGTACTCTGAGAATTTATCTCTTCTCTCTTTTTAGATCACACTGGAGTTTTTGTTTTTTAAGTTGTAACTGCTCAAATTCTTGAGCTTTTAGATCAGAGACTCCAAATACTTAGTAGAGAGGTCTTGGCTGCCCAGAACCAAGCTAACCAACATCAACCAGCCAACCAACTAACCACCCACCCACCCACCCACCCACCCAACCAACCAACCAACCAAACTCTTGACTTACATAGAGAATCAGTTCAAGGAAAGGTATGTAGTAGGACACATTTCTTGTCAATATCCTCTCCATTACTTATTCTGCTTCTTGTTCTCTTTTCATAAACATTCAGAGCCTAGTTGGTTAGTTTTTCATGTTATTTGGGGCTTTATATTCTAAATCCGTGTACACATTCCATTCCTGCCCAAGCTAACATATCTTATATCTCATTCGCTCAGTATTCTTGTCTTAACTCAATGTCATGTTGAAGGGGAATGGGGCATGCCATTTTAAATAATGCCTTAGTATATTTAACTTCCAAAATTAGTCAAATCATTGAAAAAGTGTGACTCTTTATTCAAAATAATTTATAGCTATTGGGTACTAACGTAAGCCATTAATAAATGTTTATAACTTGCAGAAGTATTCAAGGAATGAGGTACATTCTTGTTTTCTAACAAATGTTTGATGGATGGATTGTTTTTTTGAACCATCTTAAAAATAGTTGAATTTACCTTAATGATTTCACACAGCTCCTGACCAATGGGAGAAATAAAGTTATGAAAACTGTTTTTTAAGATGATATATTTAGCCATAGAGAGATTTAGCTATTTTCCTTATTTTTTTCAGTGTCACACAACAACTTGCTGGTATGGACAGAACTGAATTTACCCCATTTCAATCCTGCAAATTTCTACATATTTTGTAATCATTTCCTTGCTATGACCAGTATTTATTGTGAAACCGTCAAGGTCAGATTTTCAATTCTATCAGTGAGCAATTGCATGGAAACCCACTGGATTGGCCAAAAGGTGAGTAATCAGAGTCAGCCCCAAACAGCCAGATTGACCATGCAACAATTTCCTCCTAAATGTGATCATCTGTAGCCTAATTCCTGTTAAATATAGATCGATGTTATTTTAATCGCCTCCTGAAAGAACTCTGTATCACCTTCTAAAGACATTTGCCTTTAGCTGGATTGATACCTAATGATCATATACTCTGAAAAATAGGACCATTGGAGGATTTGCTATAGATTTTGGTGTGCAAACTGCAACCGTTTGAATTCACATAACATAAATTTTTAAAAAACCCTTCTTTTAACTGAAACCCAGATAAAAGAAGATAATTCTAAGTTATCACGTCAGGAGAAGAGTAGAAGAGTAGAGTGGGTGGAAGGAAACTTGGGAAACTTGAGAATGTGGCCTGGGCCAACACTCTCATACAGATGTTTCCACTTTTGTTGCCTTAAAGAAGAAAACTAAATATGACCATTTATCAACACCTGGAGAAAACTTTAGAGAGGTGACTGTGCAACACTTAAAAGGATTTTCTAAGCAACAGTCTATCAGGAACAATCATTCAGTTTAAGAAAGGGAAACATTTAAATATTCAGTTTAAGAAAGGGAAACATACAAAATTGCTTTGGAGGCTGAAATAGCCAGTTGGTTAAACTTTTATAGTATATACAATTCCATAATTCCTCCTTTCAAATGCCTCTCCTTTTGAGCTAGATTTATTAGGAAAATCCATAGGTTATCAGGCTATTGTCAGTGTAGTAAATGCCTTGGAATGGCTGAATCATTCTTCTGAATTTTATGAAATTATTTTAAAGCTGGAATTTATATACACAAAACATGATCTGAGGATCTCTGCATTTAGCTTCTACTTCCTATGATAGAAAACATGGGAAAAAGCATGTTTAAATTAGTATTGTACTGATCTCTTTTCTGTTTAAAAGATCCTGTAGAAGATCTATTTTTCACATTGTATTACTTTCAAAGTGCAGAAATAAGGAGAAAACAGTCTCGATTTTCTTTTCTTATTGCTGTAAAATGCAAAAGATACTTTGAGGAGCATTTTATCTGAGCAGGACTTTTCTGTATTCTGGATGCTGTTTGTCTTACACAATAGGGTTTGAGTATGTTATGTGTTTGCTGATTAGTATTTCTGATTAGGACATAGATAATCATCTGAAGTAAGTGCTGCTGGATATTTTTGGACTTCACATAAATATACATGAGTGTGGATGGCAGGAAAATAGTAAATAACAATGCAACGCTGAATGATTAGAGTCTAACTAATATGCTATGTTGTCAGGGAAGAAATGTGCGTTCAATTTCCAGTTGTAGCCTTTTATAACTCACCCAGAGTTTAGTGCATTAGGGACTGACCCCGTATAAATGTGCGTTTGGTGTTTTGCTACCAAACCAGAAAAAGAATCGGATTTCTAATTCCAGAATTATTCTTTCCCCTCAATGTTCATTTGCGTTTTGAAGTATGTGATCAATTATACTGATGACTTTCTGTTGGATGTTTCTAAAGGTCTTCCTAAGAAAAAAGAAAGGAAGATAGAAAAACAATACACAAATAAATAAAAATTTATTGTGTTTAGTAGACTGAGACATTAATCATGTCGTAATTTTGAAAATGAACAAACATTTAAGAAATTTCACTTCTTTTTCATTCCATCTTTATGCCAGGTGGCAAACAACCTCTTGTGCACTTGTGATTTTGTCTATTATTCTGCATGCTAGTGTTGCCTTTGCCGGGCTAGGTGTCCATGTTAATTCATAGACTGCACCCTCCTCCCCTTGTGAACAGCTATTTCCCTGTAAGTGCCGTTAGGGACAGGAAAGAGCATTCCTCTGTTTTCTTTATAGATGGTGAAGCTGTGATGTAGGGATGAAGACATTGCTCTTAAGTTATGGCCTGACTCAATGCCAAAGACAAGAACTCAGGGCTTTCTAATTCCCAGTCCTGTGAAATACCAGCTTTTGTTTTTCTCTTCATCTCAGCTTCGTAGTCTCTTCTGTAAATCAGGCCCCGTGGCCTTACCACAACACTGACTGCCAAGCACCTGCACTTAACACCCTGTAAATGGGCTGTCAGGACTCGCAGGACAAGAGTCTAAAATAAATGGTCTGAAGCTTGCTTCAGAGAAGACAAACTGACCCCATGATTTTAATTCCTGTTCCCTTCCCCAAGTCCACCGCCATAACCAAGAGAATATAAAAACATGGAAAAATCTGTCTGAGCTTCAAAGCAAGGAGGAATGCCCTTCAACATGTCAGAGAAATCTCAGCAAAACACACTGTAAGTGACAATAAGCTCCAGAATGGGCTCTGACCCAACTGTGAATCACTGTATAGGAGAGAGTAAAGGCTGCCTCGGGGAATAAGTGGATGCAGTCCTAAATAGAGCGTATGCTGAGAGCTGTGGAGGGGGAAGGCAGGAGCAAGCCCTCAAGAAGCTAGGGTGGAGAGCAAATCTCAGTTCTTTTAGAAGCTGAGGAGACATGCGTGTCAACAAATAGTGGTAGGCATCTGCATGCATTCTCAGCTAACATTTGATACAGAGGGAATGAGCTGCCGGGAACTGCCAATGGCAGCAATGATACCCTCTCGGGGCTAGATCATATGCCTGATACCTTTTGTAGAATTGAGAGGGAAATTTCAGGGTCAGAGGCCATCTAACGGTTTTCACATACACTAGGATCTCTGACTAAATGCAATGGCTCCATGATATTAGACCATTTCCTCTCCTTTGAGTCCTCAGCTTAAAGGTGGGAGTTTTCCTTTGTCTGCAGACTCTTCGCCCTCGAGCTGCCTGCTCCCTCGGGGCTGGCGGGGAGTGAGAGTAATGGCCGGGAAGGGCTGTCCAGGCCTATGGCTGAGTCTCAGCAGGCTGGCCTGGGCTTCTCTTCCAGCAAGTTGGAAACATTTGCTCAGGGCACAAAGGGCAGAGATTTTAGCTGATGTTGAAGTCTGTTTACAGCCTTCCAGTGCTTAATGCCAAAAGGTCTTTTTTCAGGTAAACCTATTAAACGTTCCTGGTTGGAACCCATTTAATTTCAACAAATTTTAGCTTCCCTCTTGAGCTGTAAGGAAGTCATCAACATCTACAAGCTCCTTGATCAGACACAAGACAGGATTTGCATATGTAATTTATTCTCTCTCAGGACAGCCATGTAATCTTCTTACAGGAGTTTTATGATACCTGGTCTCTGGGAACAATGGTTTTCACATGAAACATAAAAATGTTTTACATAAGGGGCAGCTGGGTGGCTCAGCCGGCTAAGCATCCGATTCTTGATTTCAGGTCAGGTCATGATCTCACAGTTTGTGAGATCTAGCTCTGGGTCAGGCTCTGTGCTGACAGCATGGGCCCTGCCTGGGATTCTCCCTCCCTCTCTCTCTGCCTCTTCCCCAGCTTGTGCACATGCTCTCTCTCTAAAAATAAACATCTAAAAATATTTTACATAAAAAACTTAAAAAAACATTTCTTCATAAAGTGGAAACGTCATTCCGTGGATAGTGCCAAGGGGGATTTGGGGTTTGGCACCTTTTGGCGTTCTCCTGGTAACTCCCAGTAAGAGTGACGTGAGTCTAGCAGATGGTCCTGCCCATGTCTTGTTTCTAACAAGAGAATTCAAATCTGTTAGAAAAAGGGAGGCAATATACTCTTGCTCAGTTTGAGACTCAAAGGTAAACTGAAATGCTTTATCACAGTGGTGGAGACCCCGAACTGAGGCCCCCTCTGCCCATCCCCACCTTCTGCCTCCTCACAATCTAACTCTGATCTGTGAAAACAGACATGGCAAAGCTGGGCTCCTTCTTTCCCTTATATGGACCACAAAGCATTTACAAAGAGAACAAGACAGTCTTTTAAAAAGTCTCCTTTCCTAATTCTGGACAATAAACTGTTCTTTCCTCCCATCCAACCACCAACGGTCTCCCACACTTGAAGGATGAAAAAAATGGGGAAAAATCAACAGACATATAAAAAAGTCTCAGCCCTTCATCAGAAAGGGATTTAAAGAATCACAGCAAAAATCTCCCTATGAAGCAAACTTACTACATGGAACTGGAGATAACTTCTGAAACTTTAAGTTGTGTTTTTGAAAGAACCTAAAAGGCTATTGCATCTATGAAAAGGGAAACGTTTAAGGTAAAGAATGACAAAAAACACAGCTTCATGCTGTATAATATAAAAGTACCACAATGGATCTTTTCTATACTCTAAACTTTATCAAAATAAAAATCCCCCCTCCCTAGCATACAATATTGAACAGATGCAGCAATTGTATGCTATAGAAGAAAGGTGAATGTGAACAATAGAAGACAGAGGAAAACGTTAACAATGATATAGAGATGTTTACTATGAATTAAAAAAAGACTCATGTTGAACTTACTCAGGAGATTGAATGTAATGTGACTTCCAGAGAGAGAAAAAACTTGTACTGAAGAAACCATAAAGATAAAAGTCAGTTTCCCCTGGTTAAAGATAGGTTTGAATCTTCATATTAGTTATGTAACTGGGAAAAGTTAGTTAAAACAGTCCATGTTTGGAAATCTTGTTGAAATTTCTGTATTCAGGCAGAAAATTCCAATGACTGCCAATTAAACTTCTCCTTTGAAATAGTCAATTATAGAAGACAATGAAACAACACTGAGTTTTGCAGTAAAAATCATTGTGATCCAAGTATAGTATATCTGTCTAAAGACTATTCATGTGCAAGAGCAATAGAAAGGCATGCTGAGAGATGGAAGAAATCAGAAAGCAAATTACCAATATGCTGTTCTTGAAACTATAAATCAATAAAATATTTGTAACTTACTGAGAAATGCATTGAAAAGAAGAACTTATGAATGAGAAAGCTGGAGAAATTAAAAAAAAAAAAAGTAGCTCTTAAGTGAATGCTGTACCTTCCATCAGTTTCCTGAGTGGATCTCCCTTCAGCTTCTGTGGCACGGTCACTTCATCTTGCTATCGTGGTCTCCATGGCTAGTCTGGGGATTATTAACTTAGTGTTTACACCACTGTGGACTTGAGAGTGCTTTGAGAAGGCCAAGCTTGCTGTGGTAGCACTCCTGGTGGGGTTGGAAACAGCCTGGGAATTCTCTCTGGATTTGTAAGCAAATGTGGGCCAATAGCTCCCCTTTAAACTTCATTATTACCCCAGGTTATGTAACATATCTCCCCTTATTTTAGCTAGAGCTAGGAATGGCAAATTAGTCCACCAATCTGGTCATTTTAACCCATGCCTCCTCTTCTTCTCTCTCTCCATTTCTCCCTCACACATTCCTACCTGAAGGGGTCAAGTTTCCTTTCATTTTCCCTGAGTTGTATCTTCCCTCTTCCAGATTCCTGCTAAGCCTTATGAGAGGTCAGTTAGACCTCCACGAGATTAGAAAAGAAGCTCTCCAACTTGGGTTGTTACTATGCTAAAAGAGGGAGATGGAGGGATTTGGCAATACATTATCTCGACTTGTCTAACTATTCTCTGCTCTACATTTCTATTTTGACAAGCTTTACATTTCCTTAATCTTTCCTTTTAAACAACTGTGAATGTTGTCCTGGGCAGATTGACACTTAGGGAGGAAAAAGGCAAAAGTCTTGTATTTAGAAAGGCAAAGTGGAAAGCACATTAAAAATTATATATGTGCATGTGTGTGTGTTTGTATCTGATTTCATTTTAAGATTCCTGCTAATGTATCCAAAAATGTATTTCTATTTTAGAGTCCCTTTTATAGTATGCATGTCTATTTATCCATGCTTCTTTTTTCTTTTTTCTTTTTCACATTTTGTCAATATGATAGAGAAAAAATATCAAGTATCTTTTATCTCATTTCTTATCACAAGAAGGATTGTATCTTTTTATTTATTTTTGTTGTTGTTGTTGTTGTCTACTTCTTTCTTCTGTTAATGGCATGTGAATATCCCTTCCTAATTTCCTACTGGGTTATTTAATTTTTCTCATTGATATAAATTTCTTACTGATTATAAGAGAATGTTAAACATGTAAGTACTCAAAATAGTGTCTAATACATAGTCAGCATGCAATATGGATTGTTTTGGGGAAATGTAATGAAAACCAAAATCTCCTAACCCAGAAAACCTCTCTATAAATATAGTAGAGAAAAAAACTCACAGTTTTACTATTGAGGAAGCATCAAGCCATAATCCAATACGCATCACAGGCAATCGGATAAGAGATTGCACAAACAGGAATTTCACCCCCTTCCTTGTATAGCCAAGCAAATACAACTCATTCCATACGTGTTCTCAAGATAAACAATAACTAGACCTGAGGTTAGTGGACTGAACAGACCATTTGTCACACACAGTTTATCCTGGCTTCATCTGGTAATTGTGATGACCATCAGTGTTAGCTAATTGGCTTTCTCCAGAGGTAAAGCAAGGTTGTCATAGCTTTATGACAGGTAGTTTGGCAATATGGAGCAAGGTGCCTACTAAAATTAGGTGCTAGCCTCCCCAAGAAAATAGGGAGACAGGGGTGCTCTCTCCCTTGATGGTTACATTTCAAATAGATGACTCCCAGGTCCTTGAGAAAGACAGTTTTGGATCATAAAGCTGACAAGAGGCCTATCTAGTTTTCAAAAGGATTTATATATATATTTCAAAGAGATGAGAAACTACCTTACAATTACAAGTGTTCTAAAGTCAATGCTTTAAGAAAAAAGAAGGGAGGAAAGTCTCTTATTGTCAACAGAAAGAATTAAGCTCCTTACTTTTAATTTGTATTTGTCCTTACAGTTGCTGATAATATTATTGTTGTTATTTGAATGTGCTTTTTCGATTAGGAATATTACATTTCACTTTACTATATACTCAGTGAAAACAAATCAAAACAAAACAGAAACGAAACTCAGAAACGCGGCCTTTGAGGTCTTTCCCAGCCTGGGCACCGTTGTCGCTCCAATCTGGATGACACTCCCCAGTTTACTCTCTTCCTGTCTCAGGGGAACACACTCCCAGACTCTGCTATGGCTGTTGTCTCTACTTGGAACACCATCCCGGAGATATGTGCAGTGTTCTTCCTTGTCATTTCTCAAATGACATTTTTTTACTGAAGGTTACCTTGACCACTCTATTTAAGATGATATATTCACCCTGGTCCTGGCACTCCCACCTAGAACTCCTTATTCCTCTCCTTGCGTTAGTTTTATCTATAGCACTTATCATCTCTTAATAGACTAGAAACTTTACTATTTATTTTGTTTGTTGTCTCCTCCCTCTCATTAGAAGGCAGGGGAAGGGAGACACAAGATATTGTCTATTTTCTTTACTGCTTTGTCTCCAGGGCTGAGGAAGCTCTCAATAATATTTTGGAATGGATGAAAAGCTTGATAAATATACATTGACATTTTCATCGACTTTTCATTAAGTACATAGGGTGTTTCATATAGAAATGTTTTCACCATTATGTAGCCAAATCTATCAATCTTTTCTTTCATGGTGTCTGAGTTTCAAGTCTTCCTCAGAAAAATTTTTCCCAGGGCGCCTACGTGGCTTAGTCAGTTAAGCATCTGACTTCAGCTCCCAGGTCATGATCTCAAGATTCATGAGCTCGAGCCCCGCATCGGGCTCTGTGCTGACAGCCCAAAGCCTGGAGCCTGCTTCAGATTCTGTGTCTCCCTCTCTCTGTCTGCCCCTCCCCCACTCATGCTCTGTCTCTCTTTCTCAAAAACAAATAAACATAAAATGTACCATGTACCATGGTAATATAAGGTGTTAACAGTAGAGGAAATCAGGTTTATAGGCTAGAGGTTTCCTTTGTAATATGTTTGCATCTTTACTGTAAATTTAAAATTATCCTAAACTAAGAAGTTTATTTAAAGGTGTTATCTTTTCTCTGATCATATTTACAGTTTTGATTTTAGTTTTGGATTTTAAGACTATACTGGAATGGGGGCTCCTGGAAGGCTTAGGTCAGTTGGTTGAGCATCTGGCTCATGATTTTGGCTCAGGTGACAATCCAGGGTCATGGGATCGAGCCCTGCTACAGGCTCCATGATGAGCCTCTCAAAATTAAAAATAAAAAAAGTTTAAAAGACTACACTGGAATGGCTTTCTTGTTGTTCTTATATTGCATGAAGTAGAAGACATTTTTCTTTTTCCCTTTTGGATAGTCAGTTGTTACTGTTTGGAATGCTGTACATTACATATATTCATTAAGGGAAGTATATTCTTGTTTTTTAAAAATATTTGAACTCTTCTCATACATTTATTCTTTTAGATTAATTTTATAATTGGGTCAGTCATCAAGTTTTACAGAAATTCCCATTGTTATTTTGATTGAGATTGTATAGGTATAGGATAGACATTTTTGGTAGAATATTACTGCATTAAATTAATATACTTAATATCCCTTATATATGCAAAGATATTACAATCAATAATAAAAAAGAATATGCAAGGTACATGAACAGGCAAGTTAACTGATGAGAAATCAAAAGATCAATGGCGTACAAAATTTATATAAGAGATTTCAAGCTCAAGAATCATCAATAAAATATAAATTAAAAAAGAGTCAGCACTGGTTTTTTTCTCAAGTGGAAAAGATTAAAATGAGCAATAATGCCTGGCTCTTGCAAAGATGTAGTTAAATAGGGTCTCATATATTGTTGGCAGGAAAGTAAATTTTGTGCAGTATTTCTGGAAAACAAATTGGTAATTTCTTTCAAATTCTCAACATTTTGAATACTCATTTATCAACTTTATCTACTTCTGAAGATCCCTCACAGGAAATGATCATGCAAAATATAAACTGTAAAAACATTTCCCACAATACTACTTTATAAGAGTGAAGATAACCCAGTTTTACATGAAGGCATGGTTGAATACAATTTGTTGTATATGTATAGTGGAATCTCTCTCTCTATACAGTCCCATATCATCATAAGCTGACCAGAATAGGCTTAGTAGAAGTTTCATGAGATTTGTTCATATTTGAGGGAGAAACATCATATATAGATTTTTTCATGAACTGAAATAAGTGTGGATTACTAAAAAGGCAAATTTGCCTGTGGTCTCTAGAACATAATCTCTTTTCCCCCTTTAAGTAAGCTGAATGACTGAAAGCTATCAAAGAGAGCTATCTGTCTTTGAGCAAACTAACAGTTACCAGGAAAGACAATTTAAATTATCTGTGGCTTTTCTAAGGAAACTTGTGATTCAGACATGGAGTATAAATGATCTCTTTGGATCTGTTGGTTGTGGGTGTCCTTCCATTGACACCCACACTTCAGTTAGTTCTCCAGGTCTGTACCGCTCCCTGTTATGATGTCATAACAGGGTTGTCTTTTAAGTCAACCTTTGATTCCAGTGATCTTAAGCTGACTTGGAGAACTTAAGTTCTTTTTCAGTGCGCTACTATCAGGGGAGGTCATGTTGGTATAACAACTACTTGGCAACAATTAAGCACCTGGGTATCATAGAGTAGAGAAGCAACAAGTGTAGGGACAACAGAAATGTTGGAACCCACTTCATAGCTAACATTCTAGTTAAGCTAAGCCTAAAGGGAGAGTAGTTCCATTGGTTAGTTTGGTAAATATTAGATGACCAAGTGCCTCTTTTTTTTTTAGTTGACAGATTGAGTTCACTTCAATAAAAGGAGTTCAAGTTCAATTCTGTGTGCATGAGAGGGGCATCTGTTCATGCAAGAATATTCCTGGGGTACACACTGAAGGGACATAACAGGTCAGTACCAACTACTCTCCGGACTTAATTAGTCTCATTGTGGAGGACCATTACTTTAGGTGAAGCTAAATAGAGCATGTGCTAATTTTGAAATAGCTTTTTCATAAAATGACTGAACTAGAACCATTCTTATCTCTGATATTTCTTAAGCCCCTTTGCAGCTCTGGGGGATATCAGTACCAGCAGTAAATTGTAGAGTACTAAGTTCCAATTAAATAAAATATATCAGCATTGGGAGGGGCCAAGACAGCAGAACAGCATGGAAGTTTCTTTGCATCTCTCCTCCCTGAAATGCAGCCATTAAACCATTTTGCACACCTAGAAACCTGACTGAGGATTAACACAACAATCTGCACAATGTGAACCACAGAACTCAGCAGGTCTGAGAGCAAAGAAGTGAGATAGGGGAGAGAGAAGCCATGGATGCCAGGGAGCTGCTTTTGGTTGTAGAGAGAGGATAGAGAGAGGATGGAGATGGGGGCCAGTGGTGGAGAGTATGGAAATCACCCTCCCCCCCCCCCCCCCCCCGCCTGAAAGTAGCTGGAGAGAAAAAAAACAGTATGCAAGGGATTGAACAAAAAAGGGAGAAAGGAGAGGGTTTAAATTCCATTAAGACTCTATAAACAGGGAAGCACAGAGTCTGAAACTCCACAGCTTGATAGCAAATCCCCAGGAGCAGAGAGTGAGGTCCTTGAGGTCCTCGGGCCACATGGGGAGAGGCGGTTCCCCTGCTGGGAGGACAATTGGTAGAGGCTGTGCGGCCACACCACAGGCAAAGGTCTCAGCAGACCCGGGAGAACAACCATATTCGCTGGTGCTAGAACAAGGACATTCACACAGTCACGTGAACATTTTCTGGGGTGGGCTGACACCCAGCCACAGTCTCTGGATATTGGCAGCAGCATGATCCCATGAACATTTCTGGGGGTGGACAGGCACCCAGCCATTGTTCAGTGAGACCCTCTACTGAGAGGGTCAGAATGGGTCAAAGCTGCAGTCCCTCAGAAGTTAAGGGTTGGAAAACACAGCTGCATCTGAGATAAAACTCAGGAGGGAGATTGCCACCTGGCAACCTGACAGCTTGGTAATGGACAGTTTAAAAGTGGGGAATGGACAGAAGCCAGAGACAAAGGAGGGATGTACAATCGCCAGTCCCGGAGAGCACAGAGTTCTGATACTAGAGACTGGGTAGCTGGGTGAGGACATTTCCACCCCTCCCACTCATCCACATACACGCCCACATGTACCACAACAATCCACCCACGAAGCTAGGTAGCGCCACCTTGTGGCAAAGGGAGCCATTACACTAAGCCCCACCCAACTGGGCTAACTCCACTCTTGAGGAAGAACACCACAGGTTTCTCTGCCTGCTTAGTTTACTGACCATAAAGTGCTTCATAGTTTGAATTCTAGGGGAAACCGATGTGATTTCAGTCATATTTTGGTCTGTTCACTGTTCTGTCTATTCAGTGTTTTTTTCTTTTTCTTTCCTTTTCTTATTCTTGAATACAGAAAGAGAAATTTTATTTTTATTTTCCACTTTTATTAAAAATATTTTTCTTTAATTTCTTTCTATTTTATTTTTTACTTTTTTGGTAAATTTTTCAAATTCTATTTTACTTTTATATCCTTTTGTATTATTCTATTTCATTGCACTCATTTTTTCAAAATTTCAAACGTCTTCCTTCCCCCCTGCTTTTTTTCTCTAATTTATCAAGCTCCTTTCAACAACCAGGCCAAAACACACTTAGGATCTAGCATCATTTATTTGGTGATTGTGTGTGTTGTTTTTAATTTTCTAATTTTAATTTTTTACATTAGTTTCTTTTCTTCCTTCAAAATGATGAAATGAAGGAATTCACCCCAAAAGAAATAACAGGAAGAAACGACAGCCAGAGACTTAACCAACACAGATATAAGCAAGATGTCAGAAGCAGAATTTAGAATCATGATAATAAGAATACTAGCTGGGGTAAAAAATAGATTAGAATCCCTTTCTACAGAGATAAAAGAAGTAAAAGCTAGTCAGGATGAAATAAAAGTGCTATAACTGAGCTGCAATCTTGAATGGATGTCACAGCACCAAAGATGGATAAGGCAGAGCAGTGAATCAGTGATATTAAAGACAAATTTATGGGGAATAATGAAGCAGAAAAAAAGAGGGAAACTAAGGCAAAAGAGCACGATTTAAGAATTAGAGAACTCAGTGACTCATTAAAAAGGAACAATATCAGAATCACAGGGATCCCAGGAGATGAAGAGACAGAAAAAGGGGTAGAAGGGTTATGTGAGCAAATCAAAGCAGAAAACGTTCCTGACCTGGGGAAAGACACAGATATCAAAATCTAGGAAGCATAGAGGACTCCCATTAGATTCCACAAAACCCAACCATCAACAAGGCATATCATAGTCAAATTGACAAAATACTCCAGCAAGGAAAGAATGATGAAAGCAGCAAGGGGGAAAATGTCCTTAACCTACAAGGGAAGATAGGTTTGCAGCAGACCTATCTACAGAAACCTGGCAAGCCAGAAAGGAGTGGCAGGATATATTCAATGGACTGAATCAAAAAAACATGCAGCCAACAGTTCTTTATCCAGCAGTCTGTCATTCAAAATAGAAGGAGAGATAGAAAGTTTCTCAGACAAACAAAAATTAAAGGAGTTCATGACCACTAAACCAGTTCTGTGAAAAATGTTAAAAGGTACACTCTGAGGGAAAAGAAGCCCCCCCCCCCAAAAAAAGAGAGAGACCAAAAGCAACAAAGACCAGAAAGGACCAGAGAACACCACCAGAAACCCCAACTCTACAGGCAACATAATGGCAATAATTCATATCTTTCAGTACTCACTCTAAATGTCAATAGACTAAATGCTTCAAACAAAAGACATAGGGTAACAGAATGGATAAGAAAACAAGATCTGTCTATATACTGTTTACAGAAGACCCGTTTTAGACCTAAAGACACCTTCAGATGGAAAGTTAGGGGATGGAGAACCATCTATCATGCTAATGATAGTCAAAAGAAAGCTGGAGTAGCAATACTTATATCAGACAATCTAGACTTTAAAATAGAAGAATATTATATCATAATAAGGAATATAGGGGTGCCTGGGTGGCTGAGTTGGTTGAGCATCCAACTTTAGCTCAGGTCATGCTCTCATAGTCTGTGGATTCGAGCCCCATGTTGGGCTCTGTGCCAATAGCTCAGAGCCTGGAGCCTGCTTCAGATTCTGTGTCTCCCTCTCTCTCTGCCCCTCCCTCACTCACTCTCTGTCTCTCTCTCTCTTAAAATAAAATAAAGACATAAAAAAAATTAAGAAGATCTAACAATTGTAAACATTTATGCTCCAAATGTGAGAGCACCCAAATATATAAATTAATAAAGAAACATAAAGAAACTCATTGATAATCATAACATAATAATAGGGGACTTCACCACCCCACTTAGAGCAATGGATAGATCACCTAAACAGAAAATCAACAAGGAAACAATGGATTTGAATGACACACTGGAACAGATAGCCTTAACAGATATATTCAGAACATTTCATCCCAAAGTAGCAGAATACACATTCTTCTTCAGTTCACATGGAACATTATCCAAACTAGATGACATAATGGGACACAAATCAGCTCTCAACAAGTACAAAAGGATTGAGATCATATCATGCATATTTTTAGACAACAACACTATGAAACTGGAAATCAATCAAAAGAAAAAATGTGGAAACATAACAAATACTTGAAGACTGAAGACCATCCTAGTAAAGAATGAATGGGCTAACCAAGAAGTTAAAGAAGAAATTAAAAAGTACATGGAAGCCAATGAAAATAACACCACAGCCCTAAACCTCTAAGATGCACAAAGGCAGTCATAAGAGGAAAGTATATAGCAATCTATGCCTTCCTTAAAAAAAAAAAGAAAGGCCTAACTTTACATGTTAAAAAACAGGAGAAAGAACAGCAAATAAAACCCAAAACCAGCAGAAGACAGGAAATAATAAAGATTAGTGCAGAAATCAATGCTATGGAAACAAGCAAACAAAAAACAGTAGAACAGATCAATGCAATCAGAAGATGGTTCTTTGAAAGAAGTAACAAAATTACAAACCCTTAGGCAGTTTGATCAAAAAGAAAAAGGAAAGGACCCAAATAAATAAAATCAAGAATGAAAGAAGAGAGGTCAGAATAAACACAGGAGAAATAAAAACAATAATAAGAGAATATTACAGGCAATTATACACCAATAAAATGGGCAGTCTGGAAGAAATGGACAGATTCCTAGAAACATATAAAATACCAAAACTGATGCAGGAAGAAGTAGAAAATTTGAACAGATCCTTAACCAGTAAAGAAATCAAAGGAGTAGTCAAAAATCTCACAAAAACCAAGAGTCCAAGGCCAGATGGCTTTTCAGGGTAATTCTACCAAACATTTAAAGAAGAGTTAACACCTATTCTCTTGAAGCTGTTCCAAAAAATAGAAATGCAAGGAAAACTCCCAAACTCTTTCTATGAAGCCAGCATTACCTTGATCCAAAACCAAAGATGCCACTCAATAAAGAGAATTATAGACCAATTTCCCTGATGAACATGGATGCAAAAATTCTTAACAAGGTACAAGCCAACAGGATCCAACAATACATTAAAAAATCATTCACCACAACCAAGTGGGATTTATACCTGGGATGTAAGCCTTATTCAATATCTGCAAAAAAGAAGTGTGATACATCACATCAATAAGAGAAAGGGCAATAACCACATTATCCTCCCAATAGATGCAGAGTAAGCGTTTGACAAAATACAGCATCCTTTCTTGATAAAACCCTCAAGAAAGTAGGGATAGAAGGATCATATCTTGAAATCATGAAAACCATATATGAAAGACCCACTGCTAACATCATCCTCAATGGGGAAAAACAGAGCTTCCACCTAAGGTCACGAACAAGACAGGGATATCCATTCTTGCCACTGTTATTCAACATAGTATTGGAAGTCTTAGACTCAGTTATCAGACAACACAGAGGAATAAAATGCATCCAAATCAGCCAGGAAGAGGTCAAACTTTCAATCTTCACAGATGACGTGATATTCTATATGGAAAACACAAAAGATACCACCAAAAAACTGCTAGAACTGATCCATGAATTCAGCAAAGTCATAGGATATACAATCAACACACAAAAATCAGTTGCATTCTTATACACTAATAATGAAGCAACAGAAAGAGAAATCAAGGAATTGATCCCATTAACAATTGCACCAAAACCCATAAAATATCTAGGAATAAATCTAACCAAAGAGGTGAAAAAATCTATACACTGTAAACTATAGAAAGCCCATGAAAGAAATTGAAGAAGACACAAAAAAATGGAAAAGTATTCCATGTCAATACTAACTAAAGCAATCTACATGATAAATGCAATCCCAATCAAAATAACACCAAAATTCTTCACAGAGCTAGAAGAAACTATCCTAAAAATTGTTTGGAACTAGAAAATACCCCAAATAGCCAAAGCAATCTTGAAAAAGAAAGCCAAAGCTGGAGGCATCACAATCCCGGACTTCAAACTGTAATACAAAGATGTAATCATCAAGACAGTATGGTACTGACATGAAAGCAGACACTCTGATCAGTGGAACAGAATAGAGAACCCAGAAATGGACCCACAATCATACGGTCAACTAATCTCTGACAAAGCAGGAAAGAATATCCAATGGAATAAAGACAGTCTTTTCAGCAAGTGGTGCTGGGAAAACTGGACAGTGACATGCAGAAAAATGAATCTGGACCACTTTCTTGCACCATACACAAAAATAAACTCAAAATGGATGAAAGACCTAAATGTAAGACAGGAAGTCATCAAAATCCTTGAGGAGAAAGCTGGCAAAAACCCTTTGACCTTGACACAGCAA
>NC_043703.1:118364199-118370217 GCF_006229205.1 Suricata suricatta
CAAGGGAAACAAAAGCAAAAATCAACTATTGGGACTTCACCAAAATAAAAAGCTTCTGCATAGCAAAGGAAATAATCAGCAAAACTAAAAGACAACTGAAAGAATGGGAATAGGAATTTGGAAATAACCTATCAGATAAAGGGTTAGTATTCAAAATCTATAAAGAACTTATCAAACTCAACACCCAGAAAACAAATAATCCAGTGAAGAAATGGGCAAAAGACATGAATAGACACTTTTCTAAAAAAGACTTCCGGATGGATAACTGATACACGAAAAAATGCTCAGCATCACTCATCATCAGGGAAATACAAATCAAAACCACGATGAGATACCACCTCACATCTGTAAGAATGGCTAACATTAATAACTCAGGCAACAACAGATGTTGGTGAGGATTTGGAGAAAAAGGATCTATTTTGTATTGCTGGTGGGAATGCAAACTGGTGCAGCCACTGTGGAAAATAGTATGGAGGTTCATCAAAAAATTAAAAATAGAACTACCCTATGACCCAGCAATTGCATTACTAGGTATTTATCCAAGGTATAGAGTTGTGCTGTTTTGAAGGGCCCATGGACCCCAATGTTTATAGTGGCGCTATCAACAATAGCCAAAGTATGGAAGGAGCCTAAATGTCAATCGAGGGATGAATGGATACACACACACACACACACACACACACACACACACACACATACAATGGAGTATTACACAGCAATAAAAAAGAATGAAATCTTGCCATTTGCAACTATGTGGAGGGGACTAGAGGGTATTATGCTAAGTGAAATTATTTTGTCAGATAAAGACAAATATCATATAACTTCACTCATGTGAGGACTTTAAGATACAAAACAGATGAACATAAGGGAAGGGAAGCAAAAATAATGTAAAAACAGGGACAGGGACAAAACATAAAAGGTTCTTAAATATAGAGAACAAACAGAGGCTTGCTTGGGGTGTTATGGGAGGGGGGATGGGCTAAATGGGTAAGGGGCATTATGGAGTCTATTCCTGAAATCATTGTTGCACTATATGCTAGCTAACTTGGATGTAAATTAAAAAAATAAATTATAAAAATAAATAAAATATAGATTATTTGAAAAAATGTATCAGGGTTAATAATATTCCTGTGCTGAATATATAAGGGAATATGATGATTAGTTTTGGGGTGAAAAGTAGTGCCATTTGGACTTCTGGGTATGACCAAAAGATCGTTAATGGAGAGATCTGGGGCTGAATGACAAATCCAGCAGCTGGAAAAGTTTTCAACCACTGACTGGGGAAGGTGAATTAAAGAGTTCAAAATCTTTACAGGAACAAAGACAATACAGTAGCTGAAAAATATAGGGTAAGAGAATAATAGCACTCTATCTTGAACCAACATAAAGAAAATGGGCAGACAGTAAGAGAAGACAAATTAAATGTAAATCTTTTCTCCTAAGCATGTAGTTTGATTTAAAAGTCTTTGGATGAAACTATTTATAATTCATTCTTCTGGCAGCTATTTCTTATTTTAGTAGGCCTTGGGGTTGGACCCCTGGAGAGAATAGACTCCCAGGTTGTAGGATTGTGAGCAGTATTTACATTAGGAAACAAGAATCCACAACTGTATGACTTGCAGCATAAGCTCAGGATCTGTGGTAAAAATAGACAAAATATATCTAAAGTGGTCCCTTTAAGCAGACTTTTATTTCTCTTTCAATCTATCCTCCTTCCTTATTTGTTATCATTCAGGGGTATGTCTGGGGATACTTAGAAGTATAGCTTGCACCTCTTGGGCATATGACTGTGATATTAATTTTTGTTAGAACCTTGAAAGGTCAGAATTGAGCAACGTGGAATGTGTCAGAGGTTGAGTCAATATGAGTCTCTCAGGTTTTTTTCTGTAATAATTACATATGGTGAGAGTTTAAGGCAATTTTGTGGTGTTAATCATCGTTTCTTTAGGGTAGAGTTAGAACTTCAGGCCAAGATAGATTAAACTCTTCAAATTTTGACAGTTCTTTTATTAAAAAAAATGATCAGACAGTAAAATTGACTTCTTTTATTTTTGTGTATAGTTCTTTGAATTTTGACATCTGTATAGACTCATAAAACCATCGTCACCATCAGGATACAGGACAGTCCTGCCACCCCAAAACATTCCCTCATGGTCTCCCTTTATAGTCACA
Source organism: Suricata suricatta (assembly GCF_006229205.1). NCBI lineage: Eukaryota > Metazoa > Chordata > Mammalia > Carnivora > Herpestidae > Suricata > Suricata suricatta. The sequence continues at coordinate 118,366,372 of NC_043703.1, forward strand.
TCCCTGACCCACCTCACCCCTGGAAACCACTATAGTTCTGTCTTTTTGAAAATGTCATATAAATGGAATCATACAATACATAACCTTTAAAATTGCCTTAGCCCAGCATAATGCCTTTGAGATTCATTGAAGTTATGTGTCAATAGTCCAATCCTTTTTCTTCGTGGCCAGTATTCTGTAGTACTGATGTACCAAAGTTTGTTTATATTTTCACCTGTTGAATGACATTTGGATCTTGTCCAATTTGGGGCAATTATGAATAAAGTTGGTATAGAACTTTATATACAGGTGTTTTTCTTATTAGAAAGTGGAGGAAAGGCTATCCTTGTTATAAAGTGAATCTGACAGTAAATTACCTATTTCTAATCTACAATGGTGGGACAATCCTAGGATAGATACTCCCATTCCAAAACGGAGAAATCAAAGAAAAGACTCAAAGGTCCCAAGTCATCTGAATTCTGTTGTATTTTATGAAAAGTTGAACTTGTAAGCAATGAACTTAAACATTTAGCTGAGAAGCTTTCTAAGCAAAGTGTTGAAAGTATGGCATCATTTCTCTTTGCTGGAGAGAGAGAAATTGAAGAAGGAATTGTTAAGGGAAAAGATATAAAAATATAAAGATTTGGAAAATTTGCAGCTTATCCATGTTGCAAAATGTAAGAAAAAATGCTCTGCAGAAAACATCAAGGGTGTGGTAGACACCCATCTGCTAAAGAGATTACAGGTATGATGCAAAGATTCAATCAACCATCTCAGCAGAAGCCAGGACTAGAGATGAGCTTATCCAGGAAAGATCTGTGGAGAACTCTTTTCGGAAGCCTTGGACCCCTTTTGGGTCGGAGACCAACAAAGGTTTTGAAAATGTTATGGCAGCAGAAATGCTGCCAGTATAGATTGAAGGGGACAGAGGGAGGGTGAAATAGAGGAAGGTGGCTGCTGAGTTCCTGGGATTCTACAAGATAGGCCAATAGAACTATCTGTCTGTGAACATGCGTTATAAATCAAGAAAGTTCTTCAGGGAAGAATGACCCTGAATGTGGTTTAGAGGTCAGCAAAGTCGCCACTGCCACCCGGTGTACAGAGGGAACAGGCCTGGGGGGGGGCTGTCTCCTCTTCAGTTCCTAAGGTCATGGCCATGTCCTAGGTTTCAGAGAGTGGACCATCTCCTCAGTTTCTTCTCGGAGAAACTAGAATGCCAATACCCAGGGCTGAGGGGAAAGGTTGCTACTCTTATACTTTCAGATGTCAGAACCACCTCAGTTGGCTTGGAGAACAGATCATTGGACCAAACAGAATTATTCTCAAGATTGAAAATCTAATGAGATTGGGATGCCTGAGTGGCTCAGTCAGTTGAGTGTCTAACTCTTGATTTCAGCTCAGGTCATGATCTCATGATTCGTGGGTTCAAGTCTCATGCTGACAGTGCAGAGTCTGCTTGTGATCCTTTCTGTCTCCCCGTCTCTTCACCTCTCTCCCACTTGCTGTCTCTCTCTCTCTCAAGATAAATAAATGTTAAAAAAAATCGAATGGAATTTGCCCTGCTAGGTTTCATACTTGGGACCTTTGAGTCTTTTCTTTGATTTCTCCGTTTTGGAACGGGAGTATCTATCCTAGGATTGTCCCACCATTGTAGATTAGAAATGGGTAATTTACTGTCTGGTTTCACAGGTTTATTTTATTAAATTTTTAAAAATGTTTATTTATTTTTGAGAGAAAGAGTGAGAGACAGAGTGCAAGTGAGGGGAGGGGCAGAGAGCGAGGGGACACAGAATTAGAAGCAGGCTTCAGGCTCAGCTGTCAGCATAGAACCCGACATGGGGCTCGAATTCACAAACTGTGAGATCATGATCTGAGCTGAAGTTAACAGACTGAGCCACCCAGGCACCCGATGGTTTCATAGTTTTAAAGCTGGAGAGGAAATTTGCCTCAGGATGAATGATACTTCAAGTCTCACTCAAAACTGATTTAGGTGGTATTTTTGACTCAGAGTTGATTCTGGAATGGATTGACTTTGGGGGCTCTTTGGATGGGATGAATGCATTTTATAGGTAAGAAGGACAAGAATTTTGAGGGGCCAGAAGATGAAGTGCTAAGGACTAAATCATGATCCCTCCAATTTGTATGTTGAAGTCCTAACCTTTAGTACCTCAGAATGTGACTATATTTAAAGATAAAAAGATAATTAAGTTAAAATGAGATCATTAGGGTGGGCCCTAATCCAATATGACCAGTGTCCTTTTAAGAAGAGGAAATTTGGACACTGATAGGTGTAAAAGGAAGACTACATGAAGACACAAGGAAGAAGGTGGCCCTCAACAAGCCACGGAGAGAGGCTTCAGAGGAGATCAGGTGCATTCAGGGTGGTATGGCTGTAGACCTGGGAGAGCGGCTTCAGAAGAACCATCCCTGCGGAAGCCTTGGTCTCAGACTTCAAGTCATCAGAATTGTGAGAAAACCTATTTGTTGCTTCAGCCACCCAATCTGTTGTGTTTTGCTACGTCAGTCTTAGCAAACTAACACAGTAAGTTTTTGTTACTCTAGGATCAATACTCAAGATTGGGATTGGTAGGTTATATGGTAAGAGCATATTTTACTTTATAAGAAATTGCCAAACTATTTTTCAGAGTGGTTGTACCATCTTGCTTTCTCACCACAATGTATGAGGGTTCCAGTCCCTCTGTGCTCTTGCTTCCACTTGGTATGGTCACTATTTTTAATAATTTAACCATTCCAGTAAGTGTGCTATGATGTCTCATTATCCCTTTAATTTACATTTCCCTAATGGCTAATGATGTTGAACATCTTTTCATGTATTTATCATTATATCTTAGAAATGTTCAGTTTCTTTGCCAATTTTTAAACTGGGTTATATCTGTATTGTTGGGTTTTGAGAATTATTTATATATTCCATAGACAAGTCTTTTGTCATTTGTCAGATATATGAGTTCCAGATACTTTCTCCCTGACCATAGCTTGTTTTCATGCTCTTAATAGGGACTTTTGAAGTACAAAAGGTTTTAATTTTGATGAAGTCCTGAGCTCTTGGAGAGAACTGCTACCATTTCTTTTGGTTGGAATTAGCTGGGAGTAAAATTTAGGGCAACTAATTTCACATTTGATTTGAGAGTTCAGCTATCAAAGTTTTACTTGCCCACATAATCTCTGCCTTCTGTCTCACACACACACACACACACACACACACACACACACACACACACACTTGTTTTAATCTTCCACACTGGGTTGATGCTACAATATAGCATATTGCCAAACTAAAGCTCTATCTCTTCAGTAATGCCCATTAAATTGCAATCAAATTTAATTAATAATATCATCCATTTGGCTTCATATCAGAATACTTTTTAAATGACCTTTTTTGACAACAGATGATGTTGACTTGGGTGTCCTCTTTCTTCAGGTACCACAGTCTTTTTTATTTCCAATGCTGGTGCTCATTTGATTTTGAGGGAGCAAAATCCTGAAGGAACGCTTCTATACACTAGGGCAACGCAGGTGGTTAATGGCATTGGACCAATTTATAATTGTTAGCTCTTCCTGATGGAGAGATCCTGTAATTATTATATAATGTCCTTCTTCATCTCTTGTTACTGCCTTTACTTTAAAGTCCAGTTTGTCTGAAATTAGTATGGCTACTCCAGCTTTCTTTTGGCTTCCAGTTGCCTGATAGATATTTCTCCATCCCTTTACTTTCAACCTGTAGGTGTCTTCCGGTCAAAAATGCGTCTCCTGTAGACAGCAAATAGATGGGTTTTGTTTTTTGATCCATTCTGCTACCCTGTGTCCTTTGGTTGGAGCATTCAGTCCATTTACATTCCATGTTATTAT
>NC_043703.1:118370317-118460956 GCF_006229205.1 Suricata suricatta
AAAACAAACAACCAAAACAAAGCAAAACAAAAACAAAACAAAAAGAAAAACCGAAGAAATAATAAAAAAAAAAAAAAGCAGGCAGCAGCTCCCTCTGGTGGATAGGCTTGATTTGATGGGGTAAGTCTTGGAGTCTGCTCTCAGAGGCTCCGCCCCTGCCTGAGGCGAAATGAGCAGGAGGTGAAGTGAGCACCTTCACAGACTCAATTGCGGAGTCCCCACCCCCAGTCCGGATCGCGGTTGCAATGGGGGAAAGGAAAAAAAACAAAAAGCAAAAAACCGAGTTTCTCTTAGTTTCCGATAGCTTTGCTCAAGAAGCTGTGCGCTGCTGGAAATGTGCTGGGAGCTCCCACTTTCTACGCGCGCGCCCGGGCCTCCACCCGCCACCTACTCCTGGCTGAGGGTCCTGTCGGTGCGCGTCTTATTTCTTCCCTGTGGGGACCCAGAATTCGCACTGTCCGTGCAGGGGGTGAGGTGTGCCGTGGAAATGCGGTTGAATTGCTCGCGCCCGGCGCAGTCGCTGCTCGGGTGGCTTCCGCCGTGGCGCGTGCCTCTCCAGAGCAGCCGCTTCTCACTGCCACCGGTGCCTCTGATTCCCTGCCAAGATGGCTTAGGGCTGGGGGCTATTCCTTCTCTCGCGCCACCCCGGTTCGGGATTCCAGCTGCCCAGCAGTTATCTATGGAGTGGGTTTCTGTCTCCACGTGCAGCCAAGCGTTCTATACCTCTTCCCCAGAGACAGCTCCATGAGCGCGTTCCGACTCTGTCTCTTCCCTTTGTCTCCCGGGCGCCCAGCACTTGCCCCACGTTGGGCTGGGGATCTTACCTCCCCTGTCCGTCCCGGGCTGGCCCGTCCTCGGATCTCCCCCATTCGCCCCCACTCACTCAGGTATCTTTGAGGTTCTATTCCCTCTGGAGTTCGTATTTTCTCCTTCCGCTCTCTCAGTTGAACGTAATATCCTTCTCAGTTCGAAAAACGGTGCCGAGGGAGTTTACAGAGCTCCCTTCCTCTCCGCCATCTTGGATCCACCCCTCTGAATAAATTCTATTCTACGAGACATGACTGTGATACAACGCAGAAAAAACTTAAATTTGCCAAATTGTTATTATTTCAGTCCCTCTGCTTGTTCTCTTTAAATAATTCCAGTATCTTTCAGGTAAGTAGTCAACCTTTCAGATTTCTTCCTCCTCTCCCTGCTTCTTGCAGCAAAACCCCTGGATTTTAGTGGGAATGGAGGAGGGCCTTCCCTGGGCTTGGGTGCCCCGGAGTTGTGTCCCGGAGCCCTTAGCCTGCCACCTTTAGAGTGGAGGCAGGTCTGTTTTTGTTCCTCTTTTGAAGTCTCCTGGGTTCCACTGTTACCAATCGGCCTTTGTGGACACTACTAGGGCACCAGCCACTGAAGCTTGTGGTTCTCAGCCATTGTCTCTTGTTCCAGAAGCATCTTTGCCCAAATACCACTGCCCTCTCAGCACCTTTGTGGCCCTCACTGGGGCTTCTGGGAACTTCTGGATCCACTGAAGGCTGCCCCAAAGCCATGCACAATCACAGCATCATCTTGGGCCATCTATGTAGGCTCCATCCCTCCACCATGTCATGGATGAAGCAGCAAACGGCACACGGTGCTTCCCTGGGGGCTTGAAGCTACTCTAGTCTGTAGCCAGGGGGCTGCCGGGTCTGATTTCCCCACGCTTATTTGAATGCTCTTATCACAGCTCTCTCTCATGAACCCCATGAGGGTTTGTAGTTAATCACATTTGCCTGCTGTTTCCCTTTCTCCTTTCCACGTCTCCCGGCCTGGAAGGCTGGGCTAACACCCCTTCATTATAGCAAATGCTTTCCCTTACAGCCTATCCTGAGTTTAAAAATAATCCTATTCTATATGTCAAAAACTGAAAGCTACTTTTTATTTCCTTCAAATTCCTGCTGTGATAATCTGTATCCTCCTGGGGCCTCTGGAATAACAAGAGGGGATGTTACAGGCCAGGAAAAGCCAAAGAAAACAACTTAAAATATTTATAAAAACCATATTCCCACTTCGATAATTTAGTCAGTTATTTCACTAGTATTTATTGATTTCTTGCCATGTGTCAGATATTAGAAAAGTAGAAAAAAACCTCACAGAGTGTGGCAAGAAGGAAGAGGAAACAACTAATGACAACACTATCCCAAAATGGGATCTTATAGAAAGGACGCTGAAGATAGAAAAAGTTTATGTCTATGTGCCTCAAGGCAGACAGAGGAGGCTTCTCGGAGGAGGTGACATTTCTATGAATATGCTTCCTTGGACGCTTGCCTTTGGTAACAAAAGGATGAGAGAGAGTGTTGTAGATCCATTCGAACTGGTCCTTACTAACAATAGTAATGACTGAACACTAGACAACAATAGTTTACACTATATAATTCCTATCAGCAACAAAGTGGTACAAAAGTGATTTGTACAGGGGCACCTACATGAGGCTCAGTCAGTTGAGCATCTGACTCTTGATAGCATCTCAGGTCATGATCTCCTGATCATGACGTCAAGCCCCTCATTGGGCTCTTCACTGACAATGTAGAGCCCGGTTGGGATACTCTTTCTCCCTCTCTGTCTGCCCTGTCTCCACTTATGCTCTCTCACTTTCTCTCAAAATAACTAAATAAACATTAAAAAAATGATTTGCACAACACAAAGATCAGGTCTTACTGATTTCTAAAACTGCACATATCCTTTAGGTCAGTGTTCCTCTAAAAATGTAAGGTAAAGAGACATTCATTCATTCATTCCGTAACTATTTATTGAGTACCTACTATGTGCTAGTACAGCAGATGCAGAATGAAGAAGCAATAGAACGTCCCAGCTCAGTCTCTTCTAGAGAGAGTGGTAGTGGTAAGTAAATCAACAGGAAGGATGGATACAGGTATTGACATGTATGAAGAACGTGAAATAGGACCGTGCGCTACATCGTGTTGGGGTGGGGAGACATGCTTATAATTTAAACTTGATTTCAACAATAATAATGACATTACCAGAACCTCGATATGCTATGAAAAAATATGAGGTGCCTGTTTGGCTCAGTTGGTTAGGCCTCTGACTTCGGCTCAGGTCATGATCTCGTGGTTCGGGAGTTTGAGCCCCACATTGGGCTCTGTGCTGACAGCTTGGAGCCTGGTGCCTGCTTCGGATTCTGTGTCTCCCTCTCTCCCTCTCTCTATGCCCCTGCTCATATGCTCACATGCTGCCTCTCTCTCAAAAATGAATAAATATTAAAATATATATATATATATATATATGGGATGGGAAGAGTGAACTCAAGAGGGCCAGAGGATATGTGTACAAGGGAAATTTTCACTTTCTGAGATGAGCACTTATCTCGAAACTCTTAGGTTTCTTTCTTTTTATGGATTCTGTAGGGAAACCCACTGGCAACTTTAGTAAAACAACAGCCTGAATCTGCAGTTGTGTAACGATGGGAGATTCTCCTCCTGGGAGAGGGCAAACTCTACAGCTGATCCTGGTCTCTCTTGGGGCATTTTTTCCCTGTGATGTTGATATTCAGGAAGATGCTGATTTCCCTTTCCCCATTCTGAAAAGCGTGGGCATAAATAATTCCCTTAATTCCTTTCTGAACGGCTGAGAAGACCCTGGCTTACTGTTAACGCAGCCTTTCCTGAAGGTTGGGGAAAAATGAAATAAGAGATTCCACGTAGACAGTAGCATGCAATACAAAATTCCAGCTGTCTGGTGTACCTGGCTCCGGAGTCTTTCTTACCGCATCCCTGAAGGCGCTGTTGTCCTGCCTCGCTGCAAGGTGCCACTCCAACCTGGCTCCCAGCCCTCCTCAGTGGGTGAGCAGCCACTCCCGCGCGCGCGCATGCCTCCTGCACGTGCCTTCCAAGCTGCCCAACTTCAGGAAGTGCCAGACCTAGACAGGACCAGCAAGACACCTGGAATAATAGTCCCATCTCCTTCCGTCTTAAATGTGCTTCCCAGATTCCGGTTTTCTCTCCCATGCTTTGTCCCTTCCTGGACAAACTGTCACTCCCTGAAGGGAAACTCCACCCTCTCTCCAACTACCTGCAGAAGTGTTGTCTTATATGGTTTAAAAAAATCATATGCAAATGACCACAATTCAATATTTTCCCAAGATACAAGGGGTAATAAGGTGGATTACAAGATTTGCTTGTAACCATGCCTGAAAAGTACTGTGGACACTCAATTAATTTTTATTTTATTTCTTAAAACTGAGATATAGTTAATATACCATAAAACCCACTCTTTTAAAGTTCATGATTCAGTATTTCTTAGTAGATTCAAATTGTAATCATCACTTCTAATTCCAAAGCATTTTCTTCACCTTAAAAAGAAACTCATTAGTATATGCATTCACAGTCCCTCTCTGTGTCCCCCCTGACCCCTAACCACTAGTCTACCTTCTGTCTTCGCTGATTTACCTATCCTGCACGTTTTATATATGTGGCTTTTGGAGGAGGTCGCGGAGAGGACGTGACCGCTGGCTGACCCTGGAGTTGGACCGGTTCAATTGCAGGCTCCTAACCCCTCCCCTGTCCCTGGAATGTGCATTCAGCCTAGTCTTCCTACACCGGAGCCCAGTCGCCTTGAGAATGAAGTGCTGCTGAGACGGACTTCAGGACTGTCCCCTGGCTCGTGAGCAGCACCGGGCAACGGCGGGCTTGGTCCTTGGAACGTGCATTCCACTTGCCTTCACCGCAGAAGATACAAGGATACAGTCCTGAGATACTAAGTTGTTGCGACCATATGGAGGGTATACAGGCTTGGTCCCATTAAGGCCTCTCTATAAACTTAGATTCCCTTGGGCAAGTGCACAGAAATACTTGCTGCCGCTTAACACAAGCCTCAAAAGTAAGTCCCTTTGCTTTATTAACACCCCCGCTGCCTCTTGTCCTCTGTCAGTGTTCTGGGGCTGGTTTCAGATTTCACCCGCGAATCTTAAGGATCAGTGTATGAACTTTTGTTTCCGGCTCCTTTCACATAGCGTAAGTTTTTGGTGCATCCATGATATAGGGTGCTTCAGTGACTTTTTATGGTGGGATAATATTTCATCGTATGACCAGGGTGCCTCAGTTGGTTAAGCATCTGACATCGGCTCAGGTCAGGAGCTCCTGGTTCCAGAGTCACAGCGGCGCCTGGAGCCTCCTGATTCGGTGTCTCCTTCTTTCTGTCTCTGCCCCAGCCCTGCTCGCACTCTGTTTCTCTCTCTCTCTCAAAAATAAATACACATTACACATAAAAGAAAATTTAAAAAAATTCCATTGTATGGCTATACATTTGTTTATACATTAAAAAAAAATCCATTCATCCGCTGGTGGATATTTGGGTTGTTTACACTTCTTTGCTATTATGAATAATGTTGCTATGAACATTCATGTGCAAGTTTGGGTGCATATTTATTATCAATTCTCTTGAGCGTACGTCAGTACGTATGAGTGGAATTCTTGGGTTATATGCTAATTTTATGTACAACTTTTTTGAGGAACTGCTAAATTGTTTTCCAATGTGGCTGCACCATAGTACATTCCTACCAGCGGTGTCTTAGGGGTCTGATTTCTCTACATTCTTGCCAACTCTTGTTATTATCCATCGTTTTGATTACAGGCATCCTGGTGGATATAAAGTGGAATCTCATTGTGGTTTTGATTTGCATTTTCCATTGGTACAGGGAAGCTGAGCTTCTTTTCACATGTTTATTGGCCATTTTTATATCTTCATTGGAGAAATGTCTATTCAGATCTGTTGCCAATTATTAAATTGGGTTATATGTCTTTAAATTGCAGAGTTGTAATAATTCTTTACATATTTTGATTACTAGACCCTTATCAGATATGTGATTTGCAAATATTTCTCTCGTCCTGTGGGTTGTCTTTTCCCTTTCTTGATAGTGTCCTTTGAAGCACAAAGATCTTAATTTTGATGAAGTCCAATTTCTCTCTCTCTCTCTCTTTTTTTTTTTTCCTTTGGTTGCTTGAGGGGTCATAACTAAAAAAGTACTGCCTAATCCCAGGTCATAAAGATCTACATTTATGTTGCCTTCTAAGAGTTTTTAAAGAATAAGGAGTAAGTTTTTTGGACAAAAAGTGAGGAAGAAATTTCCACACAGAGAAATGGTGGTGAAAGTCACAGAGTTATGAGTGGATTTGATGATTTCTATAAGGAAGAGGTAGCTGGGGGACAGCCTACATTTTCTCATATAGTGTTTAATTTTTGCACAAGTTGACATTTTTTACTTTCTACCAGAAAAATGTGTGTTTTATTTTATAATGTGTCTTAAGAGGCCTGGGAAGACTGCTTTTTTTGAACACAAAGTGTTATTAGCTTACTGTTGCCTGCACCCTGGTTAGTCCTACCACATACGTTGCCAATAATAATGAGGGAGAAAAAACCTAGAGGAAGAGTTCATTTAATTTTTATTGATCGTCTTATAGCTCAAGAATTTCATCAAGCAAAGTGACAACATACATAGAAAGTCTGTGCTGAAAGTCTTAGCTGAGCGAACAAGAATGAATCAGCACAGTAAATAAAACACTGTTTTTTTTTTTCCCTTGGCCTGATACCTCAAGGTCATTGTTAAAAAACACACGTACTCTTGAGTAGTGGCTGTTAAACCTGGCTGCATAGTAGAAACATCTGCAGAGATTTTAAAAAATACAGATCCTTAGGTCCCATTCCAGAACTAGTGAATCAGAATGTCAAGTTTTTTGGGTTTTTTTTTTTTTTTTGTATTTTATTAAAACATGTCCAGTGATTCTCATACTTAGCCAGGTTGGGGGACCACTGCTTTGCTCCACAGCAGTCCAGCTTGTGTTGATGGTGCTTGAAGCCAAATTAATACAAACAAGAATGAATGAATGAATATTCTTTTCTAGAAAAATGTTACACTGTATCAGAAATATTTTCTTAATCAATTAGCAAAGGTACAGGAGAAGGGACTCTAGAGACTTAATGACGAAGTCCATTGCATTCACTTGGCTGCAAAGAAAAAAGCCTTGATCACAATATTATCTACTGATATCAGTCTCTCAAAAGTCCATAAATTTATGATGATTGCAGTTAATGATCATAACTCAATAATGAAATCAGCCATAACACTGAGGCTCTTTACAAGATTAACAAAACATGCATTTTTTTGGACTCTGAGCATATTATCATTTTTTGAATAGGCTAAAGTCAATGGAGGAATAATCAGGAATCAGGAATCCATCACTGCCTTTAGGCATTCTCTGATAAATTTTAATTCTCCACCCCCTGGACAGAAACTGGTAGAAGTGTTAGCTTTTCAATCACCATTAAGGGCATGAAAAAGTCCAGTTCACATCCAGTTCGGATTCTCTCTTCTCAACTTGGCCTGACCTGTGATGTAGGGAACTTGGGACAGGCAGAGAGGGAGGTCTGGTCAGTTTTATCCTTAATTACCAATTGTTCTTGCTTCTAGCTTCTCTAAGGTAGGGGTAGGGCATCAGGGAACTCTAGGTAAATTGACAAATATTTTAATCTCATAGTCATTTATTATAAAATATTTCAGAAAAAAGGCATGAAGAAAATTTCAACACTTATGTACAATTATCTAGCTTAAGAAATAGAGTATTGCTACTATAGATCCACAAGCCCTTATTTGAAGCCTTTGGGGTAACATGTGTTTTAAAATTTGGATTATTTCAAATTTTGGAAAGGCCAATACTGTCTAAATACCACATATAATATAACACTTCCAGTGAGGTCTGGCCGTACCCCTAGTTAAATACATTAATATTTCCACAACCTACATGTTTGCCCATTTAGCCTAAGTGGGATAACTTAAGTATTTAAATTCTCATGTCAGGTCAGATCAGATCAGGATTTTTTCCCCCCGCTCCAAATGGGTTTGGGATTTTGCAATTGAAGCAAGGGCTCTGGATCTGTCTAACAGAAGCACTCTTTATGTATTCCTCTCCGATCCCTTTTCCTTTCAGTGCAACAGGACAGTCTCTCACCCTGAATTAGAAGTTGCTAATTCTCAGGCATCTTTCCAACTTCACTATATATGCTTGTCTCCTCCATATCATTTTGTGTTTCAATAATTGGAGAGGCAACTTTTCACATGACAAGTGTCATTATCTGGAAATTGTTGTGGCCTCTCATGCTCAGTGTCCAAATGCAGGCTCTTTAGTGTGTTTGCTTCTTCCCCTACCCTGTAATTTTATTGGGATATAATTTCTATATAACATTGCATCAGTTTTAGATATACAGCATAATGACTTAATATATGTATATATTGAAAAATGAGTATTACTCAAAGTTTAGCTAAAATCTATCCCCTCACATAGTTACAATAAAATTATCTAGATAATATTCTTTTCTTATATAATTTTGATATCATATTTATTGAGGCATAGTTTACATACAGCAAAATTTATCCTTAAAAATGTAGAGTTATATGAATCTTGGTGATGAATATCACGTAACCACCACTGTCATCAAGAAATAGAAATGCCCATCATCTTAAAAAGTTCACTCATGTCCCTGAATAGTTAATCCCTTCCTACACTCCCAGGCTCTGCCAACCGCTGATTATATTTCTGTCCCCGTAGCTTGTCTTTTCTAGAATGTCTTATGAAGAAGATTGTACACTATGTAGTCTTTGTGGCTGTCTTCTTTCATTTAGCGTAATGCTTTTAAGATTCATCCATGTTGATGATGTATCATGCTTTTTGTTGTTGTAGCTATTGTGCTACATTTATCCATTTACCAGTTGATGGACTTTGGGTTATATCTGGCTTTAGGCGATTATGAATAAGGATTTTATAGATAGTGGTGTGTATGTCTTTGTGTGAAAATGTTATTTTCATTATTCTTGAGTAGTACTCAGCAGTATTAGAATTCTGTTTCATGTCTTCACCAGTCCTTGGTATTATACATTTAAAAAAATTTAGCCCTTCCCGCAGTTTGTAGATTCATTAAGGCTTTACTTTGCATGTCTCCAATGACTAACGATGTGGAAAATTTTCATTGGAGACATGTCTCCCGATCTTTTGTATATTTAAAATATTGAGCTTTTTACTTTCCTAGTTGTGGCATTCACCTCTTTTTCCCATCCTCTGCCAAAGGTGAAATGCTTCTTTTATTGCATCTGTCCTTGGAAGGACCCTTTGGAAGTTAGTTTACTTGGTTGCCTTTACAACTTCAGCTTTCTAATGACCTCAAGAAAAGTTATGACTTTGTAGACTATCTGGATTTTTCTTACTGTGAGGTAGGAGTGTTGTACTACTGTGGCTTTGTAGATCCAAAGTAGAAGTGGCACCCTCTCATGTAATACTTGTTTTCAGTAATTGGATTGGTTTTAAAACCTAACATTATGTTACAATACTACAAAATCCGTAACAAGATATAGATTTTGAAAATTTAGCATGTCTTTAAGATGTCAATCAGTGCATTTTAAAAGTCAAATATGGTACTTGGTGACATGATGCTTACAAAAGTAATTGTTGATTGTATCAATTAAAAAGGTTAAGCACACCTGCATATGTCAAATTCTGTTTTAAATAAACTCTCAGGGCCACAAACTCAAGCATCATCAACATAAATGAATTACATGAATGAGCTGTAAGAGATTAGAGTAGTGGAAAGCATGTCAAGTTACATGCTCTAAGTAAAGGAACTTGAATTATTTAAAAAAATATTGTAGGGCAATAAAACATGCATGTAGGTCAAATGTGGCGTATTAGCCATTAGTTTCGTACTTCTGATCTGGACAATATATTTTAACAGGAATTCAAAATACTTTTCCCTCGGGGCACCTGGATGGTTTAGTCGCTTAGGCATCCAACTCCAGCTCAGGTCATGATCTTGTGGTTTGTGAGTTCAAGCCCTGCATTGGGCTCTGTGATGACAGCTCAGAGCCTGGAGTCTGCTTCTGATTCTGTGTCTCTCTCTCTGCTCCTCCCCTGCTCACACTCTGTTTCTCTCTCACTTAAAAAATTAAATAAACATAATTTTTAAAAAAAATTTTGTTTAAAAAAACAAAATACTTTTGCCTCTTTCAATTCATTGAACCACTTATTTTTGTTTTGTTATAGTAATACAGCACTGAGGTGTTTCCAGATTCTACCAATGAGAAGCAATCTCGCTTATTTATGTAGTCATTTAATACATGTTGAGCATCTGCTGTCTACAACATTAAAATTTAGAAATTAAGCTTCAAAAGTAGGGAAATAATTTATATGGAAAAGCTGTTGTAGAACTTCTCATAAGGAAATGGGAAGAAATATATTCATGAGCCAGATATGAAAGAAAGAACATTCTTCTACCTCTGGGCATATGTATTTCTGAATCGTGAGCTTACAGTGTTGTATTTCTTTTCTTTCAGTAATAGGGCTTCTGATAGACATCTTTTTTCAATTAATTAATTTTACGATTTCCATCCAAGTTAGTTAGCATATAGTGCAACAGTAATTTCAGCAGAAGATTCCTTCATGCCCCTTACCCATTTAGCCCATCTCTCCTCCCACAACCTCTCCAGAAACCCTCAGTTTGTTTTCTATATAGACTTCTGATAGACTTCTAATAGACCAATTTACGTCTTCTGACGAGTAAACCAATCTCTTTTCTGTGTCCTGCCCCATTAAGGCTATCTATAAGACTAGAGTCAGGAATGTGGCAAATATGTCATAGAGAAAGTGGAAAGCCTAAGGCTCACTTATCTGCTTTTGAAGAGAGGGAAATGGAGGGAGACAGACAGCTGTAGAATTAAGGTCAGTTTTTGCTTTCCTGGAAAAAGGAGCTTCAAACTTTAGAAAAGTTCAGAAAATTGATTATGAGAGGTTCAACATAGCAGAGAAGTAGGGGGCTCTGTACTTCCTGCCTGCATCTCTTAAACAGAGAAGGGCTGAAGCCAAAGGACTCTGAATTTGGAGTCTGGGAGGAAAGAAGATGGAGTCTACCAGGAAGACAGCCTCATAGGTGTGTGACTGCGAACTGGGGGAGATAAAATGGGCTGGGACACGGAGGCACAGAGGGGAGGTATCTCCTTCTGCAGAGAGACAAAAGGAAGAGAAAGAGCGACTGGGGAAATATAGGACTGTATCTGACAAGAGAAGAACCTCCAACCAGGATGGAGAGGGTCTTATCATCCCATCTCTAACTGCAGGGCTTTTGTAGAGAGATCTCATCTCTGTGGGGCTTTCTTTGGACTGGGGCTGCTTGCCCTGTTCCCACATCTGGGGACAAGGGGAGTTCTCTCTGGGTTTGGTGGTACCTCAGGGGAGCAGTTGGCATCAGGAGGAACCAGTCCCCTGCCCTGCAGCAGCTTATGGGATTAGACTTCGGGGACATCATTAATGCAGAGTAGGAGCTTGGAACTCGGCTGGGCATGGGGCACCTTGGCCCACCTCATTTGCACCTGTGGCATAATGAGGACGGATCCAAAGGAGTGATTTGGGACACCTGGTCCAAGGAGAAGGGCCTGGGGGTCGCCATTTTTCTCCCCACAACCACCAAGGTAGAGCCTCAGGGATTGGATCACAGGGCCCACAGTGGAGGCAGGACCCTCCTACACCAAACCACGCCTGTCTGTGCTGGGTAGCTACTTATCTACTGGAGCCAGATAGACCCTGCAGAAGCAGATGGCCCCCTGCCCTAGACCAGCACTGCTACATTGCCATGATTAACTTTAGAGCTACCTCAAGAAACAAACCAAAGCACAGATGGTGGAGAATCCAAAACATCACTATGAGTAGGGACATAGGGAAATAAAATAACCAAAGTCACAACAAGAGAGACCAAGTGACAGCCTTCAAAAAATATCTCCTGAATGGCCAGGCCCTGGACAGTATATAAGCCTCCTTTAATATAGCAGAACTCGCAGGTGCAGAGCACATAACAAGCTTTTAAAACTTACAAGAGACAGAAAGCTAGCCAAAATGATGAAATGGAAGAATTCTCCTCAAAACAAATTCCAGGAAGAAGTGACAGCTAAAGAATTGATCAAAACAGATATAAGCAACATAACTGAACAAGAATTTAGAACAATAGTATAAAATTAATTGCTGGGCTTGAAAAAGGCATAGAAGACAGCAGAGACTCCATTGCTGCAAAGATCATGGATTTTAAAAATAGTCATGATGAATAAAAAAATGCTATAAATGAGGTGCAAAATAAAATGGAAGTGGCCACTGCATGGATTGAAGAGGCAGAGAGGAGAGTAAGTGAATTAGAAGATACAATTATAGAAAAAGAGGAAGGTGAGAAAAAGATAAAATTGATCCAGGAGCAGGAAAGGAGAATCCGAGCACTGAGTGATGCAATCAAATGGAACAACATCTGTATTATAAGAATTCCAGAAGAAGAGAAAGAGAGGAGCTAAAGGGGTACTTGAGCAAATCATAGATGAGAACTTCCCCAACTTGGGGAAGGAAACAGACGATGAAATCCAAGAAGCACAGAGAACTCCCCTCTGACGTTAACTTGAATTGATCTTCTGCATGACATATCCTAGTGAAACTGGCAAAATATAAGGATAGAGAGAGAATTTTGAAAGCAGCTACAGATAAATGGGCATTAACATACAAAGGTAGACACATAAGGTTAGTAGCAGACCTGTCTACTGAAACTTGGCAGGCTAGAAAGGAATGTCAGGAAATCTTCAATGTGATGAACAGGAAAAATATGCAGCCAAGAATCCTTTATCCAGCAAGCCTGTCACTCAGAAAAGAAGAAGAGATAAAGGTTTTCCCAAACAAACAACAAGTGAGAAATTAATCACCAGTAAACCAGCCCAACAAGAGATCCTAAGGGGGACTTTGTGAGGGAAATGTTGCAAGGAACACAAAGTACCAGAGACATCACTACAAGCATAAATCCTACAGAAAAGTTAAGAAAATTATGAGAACATTTCTAGTGGGCACAGGCAGAGGCTGTAAACCTCCATGAGATCCTGGGTTCCCAGACTTTTCCATCACAATGTTGGACGTCTTTGGCGGGAGGTGGCTGACAGTCCTGGTGACTCATTAGAGCATAGCATTAAGATGAGACCAAATGTAGGAACTTTGAGACCTGAAGGCAAATGCTCAGTCACAGACTTCAAGCCCTAATTACTAAATGGGTCCAGAGGTCTTTCCGTGGTCACTTCTAGAAAGAGTGTCAGTCCATGAACTTCCCAGCAGAAATTAGGCAGGATACAAGACACTTAGTACATCTGAGACTTCTTTTTTTCCACCATTCTTCCCTCTGCCACGAGGACTTCTTAAGGTCCCTCTTATATTGAGACAACATCTTAGAGAGGTGAAATGGGAAGGGTGAAATCTGAAGTGGTGAACATTTTCAAAGGTACAAAATAGGAATTAATTTCACGTTATATTAATTAAGAAAAAAATGTATATATTGGGGGTTGGAGGGAAGAGTGGGGTGGACAGAGAAAGGAGAGAGAGAGGAGGTGGGGAGAAAGGTGTGCATTAAAATCTTTTTTTTTTCCAGGGAAGATAAGTAAAAATTAATTTTTTATTAAAATGTACAACTGTTCAAAGCTCATTAGAGACAGTTTGGAAAATACAGTGTGGCACTGATTTGCAAGTTATCAGATATTCATGTAACTACTCACTAGTGGAAACCTTATTTTGTTTGCTCTTTGTTTTTAGTTTTCAGCAACCTAAAGAACTCATATAAAACACACATACACACGCATATGTGTATATACATACATACATACATATTCATGAAAGATTGATAATAAGGAATATAAAGCAGCAGAGACAAGAAAACAAATTTATATTAGAGATATCCAGAATATACATACACACACAGATTCTAGAATCCTCTTTAGGTCTCAAGGTTGTACTTCATCTCTAGCTCACAAACCACTAAAATATGATCTCAGGGATGCCACAGTTTCGTTCAAGTAGGAATCTTTTATACTCACTTCTCTGGTTACATAGCTGAAACTAGGCTCTGTGAACATGTTCAGTAGCAGATCCTGACACGGTATAACAGAAGCCAGGTGCAAACCACCTATCTGTACCATTTCTATATGAGATTTTGGCAAGTTGTCACAGACGGCATTCTCATTATATTTTTGAATACTCCATTAGTACAAAATTATGTTAATCTCTATTCAGTTCTATTCTACTCTATTCTATTCTATCCCATCCCATCTCTTTTATCTCATCCCACTGATCTCATCCATCCCAACCCATTCAATCCCATCCAACCTCATACAATCCACTCTCATTTCATTTCATCCAATCCCATCCATCCCATCCATTCCATCCATCTCATCCCATTCTATTCAAGAATCAGTAGCATGGCTGCAGGCATCCCTAGAAATGAACATAGGGCTTTGATAGACCAGTTGAAAGTTACAGTGTAATTATACACCGTGATTAGTATTTTTCATCAAGTTTGAACAATTCTAAATCATTATCTCTTCACATGTTGTTTTTTGCTCTACTCTCTTTTCTGAGACTTCAATTCTAACATGTTAGACCTTTTCACTATGTTCCATATATGTCTTTTTCTTTCTGTATTTTTCTCTCTGTACACTAGCTTGGAGATTTTGTATATATACACAAGATATGTATATATCTGATATACATATAATTACATATACATATAATTACATATACATATAATTACATATATCAGATATATATGCTATTAAGTGGCTATTTTCTCTTTCACATTTCCTTTCATCTTTTTCTCTGATGGATATCATCTGCTGTGATACCCATCTATTAAATTTTTAATTTTATTTTTTTCTTATAGAATTTTCACATAATTTTTAATATAAACACTTGGTCTTGTCAACTTTTCTCCATTATGGAACATATTAGTCCCAGGTACTTTTAAATGCCTATCTGTTGTGCTGATAATTAAGTCATCTATGAATCTGATTCTATTGTCCATTTTTTCTTTCTGTTTTTGTAGTTTTTGGTTGAATCTCATACATTGTGTTGATGTTCCGGATGATAATAACTTCCTCCAGGGAAGGGAAGGGAGTCACCCTTCCCTCTCATGGGCAGATAGACAAGGGACACATTATTTCAATCTAATCAGGCATTGAGCTGACTCAAGGCTGAGTTGCGGCTCTTGCAAGTGTCTATTTATTGCCAGTTTGCTTCTGTTCTTATTCTCTAGTCCTCCAGAAATTTCAGTTTAACTCTTCCTCCTCAATGGGTTCTGAACTCCAAATTTTGATGTCCTTAGATCTGGGATGTGACTTCTGAAAAAATTTTTCTCTGCTCTTCAACAGCTTTCATTTTAGTCTCTTTCCCTGTTGATTTTAAGAATTCTGCCAGTGTTGGATGAGAAAGCCACCAAATGTCAGGTTGCCTGCTCAGAGATTACTTTTTCATGAAGATCTTGGCCTCTGAAGTCTTGGCTGTCTTGTCAGCCATGACTCTAATTCTGCTCTTTTGTTCTGTGGAATTGACAAAAGTTCTGAAAGATTCTATGTCTTATAGCCACAGATTTATTTTTGGCTTCTTCTTCTTCTTCATCTTCATTTTTGTCATCTTTATTATTATTATTATTATTATTAGCTACTAAGCATCCAAAAGGCCTAAAGGGGCTAGAGGAGTCATATAGTGTCTCACCATCTCTACAGTCTCCTTTTATTTTGTGTGTGATTTTGACTTTTTATGGTCCGATTGTCTCAATAGCTCTTTTATAACTTCAAACATATTTGTTTACTTATTTTCTTATTTACTTTTTAGGATTTTTTTTTACTTTTTAGAATTTTATCTAGCTTTTCTCAAAAGAACATAGTTTGCCTTAAGGAACTCCATTATAGCCAGAGACAGAAATCTATTCAATGTTTAATTTTTCTTCTCATTTACCAGTAAGAAGTTGGATAGGAAAAATAAAGAAATTGCTAGGTTCAAGTTAGACTAAATAACGAAATTCTATATTTTCCCTATAGTAAAGTTAGAGTATTATTTGAATTTATGACATACTGAACATAATTGTTATAATGTGGTATGTGCAAATTTCTTATAATAAAAGTGCATACTGTGTAAAAATAGATAATACATAAAATTTTAAGAAGAAAAACATCTCACAGAGCACCCTTATCAGAATTATCTGCTGTTAAGATGTTAGTGTATATTCCTATGTTCTTTTTGCTTTGTGTGATCGTCGAACATTGTACAAATTATGTCCTACACAATTAACAGTTTTGAATGGAAAAGGATATGAAATGTTGCTGGGTAAATGTTATTGGTAATTTTCCAGTTAAAAAAATCCATAATGAATCAAGCACTCATTAACAACGTTTAAATAGGCAGAAGAACTTATTCAAGTACTTTCATTTAAAAAATGGTCTCTATTTTGCATCTTTTATTTCAGCAACTGGTAGCTACGACTCCGTGATTGAACATGGCAGGGAGTGTGAATGAACTGTGGGATGATGGCTGAGGCTAAAGAAAATTTTAGTCTACTGTTTTTAAAGGAGAGAAACACAAGTACCTAAGAGAACAATGGAACCATTTCACCCTTGGTTAAAAATTAAATAAATGAATAAATGTTAAATAATTATTTAAATAAAGCCTTAAAAGTAAACAGTCTTCAAATTTAGCTTAGAATTAAAGATGCATATGACATATATTTGCTAAATTATTAGAGAAAATTAGGCAAAATTAAATAAATGAAAGATAAAAAAAGCAAAAAAGTGTTAAAGATATCTGAAATGGGACCAAATATATATAATGTAACAATAGGTAAAAATAGGGACAGCTCATCTATTAAAATAACATCTCTTGCTCAGAAAACAGAATCTATCTATATCTTCCTCACAGAAGAGAATATATTTACAACAAAATGACACAGACTGTTTATAATAAATGCTTGCCAAAAGTAAGTTTGGTAAATTCAAGTAAAAACATTCAAATATGTAAGATAAACTTTGTAGAAAAAGTGTTAAGCAGGATAGTGAATATTATTTTATAATAAAGAGTAAAAATCATAATAAATGGAGCATCATGAACCTTTATTCCTCAGGTAGGATCACATGGACACAGAGAAAGCAAAAGCTGTGCATCAAGGATAATTTGACAGAAATACAATAACTGGGGACACACTAAAACCTCTTTCTGAGTCATTGTCAAATCAAGTAGACAAAAATTAATCTGGATGTAGAACATAAAAAAAATGTTGGGTCCAAGAACACAATGGAACAATGCCTTCATTTTCAATATATAATAGTCTACCC
Organism: Suricata suricatta; assembly: GCF_006229205.1. Lineage (NCBI taxonomy): Eukaryota > Metazoa > Chordata > Mammalia > Carnivora > Herpestidae > Suricata > Suricata suricatta. The sequence continues at coordinate 118,387,506 of NC_043703.1, forward strand.
AATCAAACTACCAGTCAAACTACCAGGTAAAATAAGGTCATTTTCATATATTCAAACCCTCAACAATTTCCCTCTCAGACATTTTTCTTGGGGGTCAAAAATCTACTAATATATGTGCTTCAGCAAAATGACAGGAAAATTCAATAGGGTTCACTTAGTGAATACATGAAACTGTGGACTCTATGAAAAGAAAACACATTTTCTGAGTTCATGTCATATTTAGAAAAAGACCCTATTTTTGAGTTAAAAAGTGAGTCTTAGTAAGATTCCCAGATCAGAAACCATAAAAATCAAATTTTCTGAGCATAAAATAATAAAATTACAAATAATTAAGGAAGTGTCAGCTAAAGAATTTTAAAACTTTTGAAATTTAAAATATAAACAAAACTTTTCACAAGTAACTCTCAGTTCAAAGAGAAAATCAAAACTTTTATTTATAGACTACTTAGAAATAAATGACACAAATAATACACATAGTCTTAAATGCTTTCATTATTAGAATGAAGATAAATAAACCAGGCTTTTTACCAAAGAAGTTATAAAAATGGCAGTATAATAACTTTAAGAAAAGTAAGGAAAATAACTTGATTTAAACCAAAGATAACTGGAAAATGGAATAAAACTAACAATAAATATTACATGAATTTAATTTAAGACCTAGTTATTTAAAACATCTAATAAACATAAACCTCTGCCAGAGCTAATTAAAATGGGGGAATAAATGCACACTAGGAATATAAAATACAAAAATAGTGGAATTTCAAAAACTATAACATAAGGCTATATACAGTGCTATAGAAAGATACTCAAAAGTGTTGAAGAAATGGAAGATTTTTCTAGGCAAATATTAATGAATAAAATTGAATCAAAAGCATAAAATCTAAATATAGAAATGAAAAAGAGTGAAGAAATTGTTAATGTATCTAGCCACATAAAAGACATTAACCCAACTGACATAATGGGCAATTTATAGCAAACATTCAAAGAAAAGTTATTCCTCATAGTATTTAAATGTTTATTTTTGAAAGAGAGAGAGCAGAAGCAGGGGAGGGGCAGAGAGAGGGAGACAGAGGGTTGAAACAAGCCCGATGTGGGGCTCGAACTCACAAACTGAGATCATGACGTGAGTGGAAGTCAGATGTTCCACCCACTGAGCCACCCAGGCACCCCTCTCATAGTATTTAAACGTGTTCCAGGAGATTTCAGGCTACTTATTTCTACTAGTTAGTAGATTTCAATTACTTAATTGAACAATGCATTTGTATCTTCTCCCTCACCAAATTCCAGGACAAACACATATATGGATAGTAGTGAAAATGAAAGAGGAGGAGAGAGAATGGAGAAAGGGAATGGCAGAAAGGGCAGTAGTGGAAGGTGAGAAATGTCGGCTTATATTTAAAAGATGGAGCATGGCTGCTGAAGGGAAACTGTCTTGGCGGAGCGGAGGAAAGCAGAAATCTCAAGACATGGCAAAAATGGAGAATAAAGAGATTTTCCCAGCAGAATTCAGGAAAGAGTCCGCATCCTGCAAGGCAGTACAAAGTTTAGTGCTGAATACCCACTGATTGGGTGCAAGTCCGTGGAGTAATTACAGTGATTTCATGCCCACATAACAGCCAGTAGCTACTCACTATCTGATTACTTCCTCAAGACAATAAATCTTGTTCTAAGACAAAATAGCAATAGAGGCACTCTGGACTCAGGAACACTGGGAATGCTGAATGAAGCACTGGAGATGGATGCTATACTAAAAACAGGACAGGCGTTCTCCCACCTCCCCTTCCTCTGCTCTCATCCTCTTTTTCCCTCAGGACCCTACAGGATGTATACAGTCAGAATCAGAGCTGCTCTTTGCTTTTGACACCAGAGAGTGGAGGATTATCCTTTGGAGACACTGAATAGTCCCAGAGAAATGGCCTGGGAGTTTCTTGGTGAAAAATCTGGAATGTTACCTCTTTGTATTGTAGTGACCAACATCAATAAAGCTGCCTGTGCCTACAGAACTTTCAATCAACGTTTTATCGACTTATTCATAGATGAAGAGACAGCCAAAGAATACTAGATATTTGAGGAGTGCTTTTTAACATTAAAGACAGAGTACGAAATAAACAAATAAATGAAAGCCCAAATAGGGAAGATGACCTTAGAAGAAATAAGGAGCAAATCCGGGAGCAGAAGAAAAATGCCCTCTCAAAAATAAAAGTCATTAATATGTGCAGAGAGCTAGGAGAAAGAAATTGCTCAATCAAACATCGCATTCACGAGCAAATGGCAGATGTTATATGAAAGGGATCATTAGAACCTAGGTGGTTTTAGCAATTTCAAATGTAGTAGCCCCATCAATTTATTTGAATGGTTAAAAGATAAAGCTAGGGACTTTTGTAGAAATCAGAACACAAAGACAAAGAAATTGACCGCAGGATGCAAGAGATAAAATTTGCGAATGAATGCATGAAGTCCAACATCCAGATAATAGGCGGTTTAAGCAGAGACAACTGAGACAACAGAAGAGGAAACTAGCAAAGGAACAATGTGTGAAAAATTCCCAGAAGTGAAGGATCCAAGTCTGCAGATAGTAAGGACCCATCTGTCCAGTTCAGTGAATGAAAAAAGCACATCCTGAGCCATGTCATTGTGACACTTTAGAACACCAGTTGTAAAGAGCAAAATCTTAAGCTCCTCCGAGAAGAAAAGCAGTCATCTATAAATAAGTGCTTATCGGATGACACTGGAATTTTCAAAAATAGAACTGGACGCTAGAAGACTGTCAAGCAAAATTTTCACATTTGAGTGGAAATTATTTTTAGTAGATGATTGTACACACAGACAACCTACTAATCCAGTGGTAAGATATGATTAAAATACTGGAAAAAAAAATCTCTCATGTATTTTTTTCCCAGAAGCTATTGAGTTCTTTAGCACAATGATGAGGAAAAACAAGACAGAAGAAGATACAAGATAATAAATAGTGGAGTAATCACAGAGGAGTAAAGAAGGAAGTCCATGGATGACAACTCTTCACCAGGCCTATAAACAAATACATCATGGGTTTGGATTTAAGAACTGAGAAAAATTATTGATAGGTCAATGGATGCATTTAAAAAGTTAGTGAGAAACAAAGAAAATACTACACAAATGAAAAAAAACCGTTATTGATACCAAGAAAAATTGTATTAGAAAATAATCATGATTGTAGACCACTCTACCTCAGCTATACATCACATGTACCCATAAACTATTTATGTAACCAAATAACTTTTTCATAATTATGTAAACTATAATTCCCATACCTGGAAGTTTACAAATGATCTATTTGGTAAGCCAAGAAACAACAGCATAAGCAGTTATATAAAAAGGTGGAGGTAAATCGCAGAAAAATAGTGAAGAAACTTGAAAGTAGGCGTGGGACTAAAATGTAGCAAAATGGTTGGTCAGAGGAGTGCTTTATTTTATTAGAAGACTTACACTAATTTTGTATATTATATTCATGCTTTATTTGATAAGATAAAAAAATAACTTGAAAGAAGGAAAAGAATACAAAGCATTTTTGAGTTGTTGGCAAAAATCCCAACTCCTTTAGGAAAGTAACCTATCAATTAAAGACCTAAAGATAATAATACAAAATAGAAAATCTTAGTTGTAAATGTAAGAGTCTTACATAAATCTCAGCTATAGATGTAAGAGTCTCAAGTAAAATAAGAAGTAAAATTTATAAAGTAGTAATAAACAATGGCCAAGATGAGTTTAGTCCAGGAAGCAAGGAGGAATTAAGGTAATGGAAAAAAAATGTACACAGGCTCTTCCTAATAGACACTGGATAAAATTTAACACTATTGTTGTTTGAAAGAAAATCTTAGCATACCAGGAAAAGAATATTGCATCGATATGCCAAGAACATCTGAAATAATCACTCAACATCATCCTTAACAATGACACCCTAGAAGAAGCACCTAAAATTAGGCAGAGAGAACTATGATTATCTCTATTGTTCTGGACATTTTGAGCAAAACAAGAAGGCAAAGAAAGACATGAGTGGTGTAAATATTGAGAAGATAGCAAATTATTTTATCTGCAAATGATACGTTTGTCTACCTGAAAGACACATGAAAATAAACTGTAAGACTGTTAGAATTTATAAGAGAGTTTATTAACATGGTTTGTTATAAAATAAATATACAAAGCTAATAACCTTTCATATTAAAAATAACTAATTAAAAATTACAATCAACATAAAATACCTTAAGTACAATAGCAAAATTTAAAAATATTTAAGAATAAGCTTAAAAGAAACTTGGAGGAATTATTTAAAGAGATCTACCAATTTTTTCTGGAGGGTTAGGTCTGGTTGTACAGGACAACAGAGACAACAAAATCACAGTGAGTTAAAATACCAGTTCTCAGACTTTGGCTTCAGTACCCTTTAGCGAGAGGTCATACAAGCATTCTGGAATAGATAAAGGTTAAGCATACTGTCTTACGTTCCTAGAGCTACAGTAGCAAATTGCCACATTTAGGAGTGTAATATACAGAATAGAATGGAAAGAAATTTAATAATTCATATCTGGCTGATTTCCAAATATTCATCTATTATACGCTTGAGTGTTTTTACACAGTCATCTTGATTTCTTTCTTTGAAGTGATATCTTAATGCAAGTTTTTAATCTCTCCAGTTCATTGTTTTGTTATGACTCCTGAGAAGAAGGACACCTATCTGTTGGTCAAATCTAGGGAAAGGGTGTAGTCCAAGATTTTCCCTCAGAGGAGCCTGGAATGAGGGTAAAATTAGACTTTGTGCCTGGCCTTTTACCTTTTAAGCCCAAGCACCTAGAAAGGGTCTCCCTTTGACCATTTATCTTCCTTAAAGTTGTTTTTGTTTTCACCTGGGGTTTATTTCCTATGAATGTAGAGGGTATAGGAGGAGGGCAGGGAGGTGCTGGGGAAGGAACGAGAAAGTTTTATTGCCTATGAAGGCCCTCTCTTCACTCTTTGGGGCTTGTTCTGCTCCAAAACACACTCCATCTATGCAGATTGTATATGTAAAGGACAATTCTGCTCGACATTCCTAAGTAATGGGTATATTGAGGCTTCTGGACTGGTTACAGAATATGCACAAAAGCTTCCTATTATCTCCTGCATCAGGTCTCGGTGCCAAACTTCTCCCTAGCTTTGCCTCCTGGGTGACTGTCCAGCTGCCTGAGTCTTGAAGCCACTTGATTTTGGCAGGAGTGTGTGACTCCCCCTCAACCCACTCCCCTTCCAAGAAATAAAAATAACACCAGGGCTCTCAGGCTGTCACCAGTTCGCAGTACCCCAGGGAAGCTCCTGTCTGTGATGTCGCATTCATTTCTGAACACTGGCATTGTGCTTTGAAATGCCCAAACAAAATGCATAGAGAAACACTTGGTGAATAACAATGAAACCAGCAGCATTTATTTCTGTGCGCGGCAGTCTCAGTTACGGTATTTTTAAAATCGTCTTTGCCAAAATTGGTTTAGGTTTCAAGACACGTTTCACCCTTAGTCAAATATAAAGGTCACTCAGTGAACAAAGCGGGGATTGTGTGTTCTTGGTGATCACAGATGAAGCTGGAAAGGCAGCCTCTTTCAAACAAAATGAGGTAGCAAGTGGAAAATGAAGGTGGCAGGATTCTATAGAGCAGCACTCAGCGACAAGGGATGCTGGCATTTTTTTCTTGACATAAACACAATAACACATGGAGAAAAGCCTATCAGATGAGAGTGACCCAGGTGCTGTATAAACAGATTTTCAGACAGGCAGTTGGAGCCCCTTGGTATCTCTAGTGTTTCCCACTCCCTGCTACTTTATCCTTTGTCAGATTCAATACAGGCTTCAAGGGCACTGGAGGCAGAAGAAAGAGAAAAATGTCGAGGGAAGGGAAAAGGGGAGGGGGAGAAAACAGTTTCCTCTCCTTGCTTTTGTTAAAGAATAAAAGCACGCAACGTGTAAAAATCATTTACTCTGTATCCAACAGCGCCAACATGTTTGACACCGGTTTGCTGAGAGCTTATAGAGAAACTGTGTTACATTTTATTCACATAAGGGTTTTGAATTATATAAGGCTTCTTTGACATACGCTGTTGGGTATGATCTCAATAGTGAAGCTTGGAGAAAAAAAAAATAATACCCAGCAACGCTTAAATGTTCATATGAATCCTGAAGTGGAAAGAAGAGAAGAACTGGTAAAAACAAAAATATTTGCTTACTCTTACTGATAGAATATGCTTATGTCAGAGAGAAAATAAACGTTACACTTTGAAAAGGACATATAAACATCCAACTTTTTCCCAGTGCTCACCCCCTAAAACCTCCCCCACCAATTAGACAAAGGGAAAGGGTATCTGACTGTAATAATCAAATATAGCAGGATTCTAGAGATCTGTCCTGCAGATGATATATTTTGAAATATTATTTTCTCATGGAAAATATACAGATATGTTTTTATTTTTTATTTAATTTTAAAAAGTATCATTATTTAAAAAAAGTTTTTATTTTAATTCCAGTTTGTTAAAATACAGTGTTATATTAGTTTCAGGTGTAGGATATAGTACACGTGTACTATTCATTTTGAGAGACAGTGTGGGTAGGGGAGGGGCAGAGAGAGAGAGAGACACACAGAGTCCTAAGCAGGCTCTAGGCTCTGAGCTGTCCGCACAGAGCCCTACATGGGGCTCAAAGTCACAAACCTCAAGATTAGGACCTGAGCCCAAATCCATTGCTTAACTGACTGAGCCACCCATGTGTCCCCACACATATGCTTTTAATTGACAAACATATGTATTTGATTACAGCGAGATTAGAAAATACAGATTAAAGGAAAAGAAAATACAAATATATCTAGCTCTATTTCTTAGAGATATTCACAGTTAAAGTGTCTACATTATTATTTTTTATTATTACATTTTATTATTTATGTTATGAGCAGATATATACAGAATACATATATTCAAATATACAATGAAAACAGTCATTCTATTAGTGCTACATTGAAATCTGCTTTGTAAAATACTTCGTAAATTCATTTTTATGTCATCATTTTATGTCATTACTACATCATTTTTAATAGTTGCATAGTATTCCATTTTATGAATGGACCATATTATGAATAAGAAATACTCTATTTTGGAAGACCAAATGTGTTGATAACCATTTTTTATTTTAAACCAGTAAACTTAAATTAACTTAATCATTGAATATGGTTTATTTGAGTTCATGAAAGACATTTTGATCCCCATGGTTAAGAGGGCAAAAGGGGAGAGGTACCAGCAGAAGGCAGAGAAAGAGAATACCCAGTTTTAAACCTTGTCAGCTCAGCAGAGGAGCAGCTTTTAGGTTTCTTTTGTTTGTTTTTTTATCAGTGGAATTAGGCAGTCTATGTCAGTTTAGAGATGAGAGGGAACCTCCCCTAAACAAAACTGCATTTTATATGCTCCCAAGTTTCCTCATTTAGGGTCTCTCTATTAGGAAATCATGGATTATGCTCATGGACCATAGAGATATAGTCCTCCAAGTGTGAATGAGCCATATGCATGCCAGCGGGGTGAAATAAATGATGCAGTAAAGAAATGAAAGTCCCACATTTGCCCTGGGTTTGCCCCGAACCGGCAAGTCTTCTGCGGTTCCACGTATCCAGGTCCTTGTTCGGGTGCCACTTGTGGTAGAATGTTTCTCGCGAGAAGGGGGTCTTGGGAAGACGAGGAGCGACACTAGGACCGGTCCCAAAGGCTGATGGCCAATGGGAACATCGTTCCCTCCAGCTGATGGCCAATGGGAGCAGCGTTTCCTCCAGCTGATGGCTGAGGGAACACACCGACCATTTCCAGTTGTCTCAGGAAATGCATGCGTCTTTAAAATCTGATGACTGACTAATGGAGACGGACACTCAGTGGAAGCGTGAACGGTCCTGCAGAGCAGGACCGTGCACCGTGGACGTCCCCAAAAGAGATGGAAGCGGACCAAGAGCTGATGGCTAATGGCAAACTTTATTAGAAACAGCTCTTATTTTATACCCTCTTTACAAGCATGGAGAGCACAGTAAACGTTTAGTCAGCAGTAAATGTTTAATCAGAACAATAGATACAGATACAGAGCGGGCAGAACAGGAACAGCTTGTAACTGTGCGTGGGTATATCTCTGGTGCCGCAGCTTCCCGATGCACTTGGCTGATGACCAGGAAGGCTCTGTCCTGTATGTCCTCCTGGGACTTCATCAAGTCCCCTGTTCCCAACGTTCTGGGAGCAGAAGTCTGATAAGGATGTTTCATACACAAGGACAGTGCTGAGAACTGAGGTCTGATGTCCTATTTCCCAACACAATTGGTTTATGATTTTTTGTCATTTTTTTTGTTTATTTACTTTGAGAGAAAGAGTGAGCTGAGGGGAGAGAGAGAGAGAGACAGACAGACAGACAGACAGACAGGACTCCAAGCAGGCTCCACATTGCTAGCATGGAGCCCAATGCAGGGCTCGAACTCACAAACCGTGAGATCATGACCTGAGCTGAAATCCAGAGTCAGATGCTTAACCTACTGAGCCACCCAGGAGCTCCTGTCACTTTTAATAAGGCTGCAACAAATACCTTTATTTCCTTATGATAAATTTCTGGAAATTAATTGCTGGATGAAAAATAATATCTAGTTGCTAGTGACCTGCTTATCAATAAATTCATAAGATTTAAAAATTTATCTTTATATTTAAAGTTTTATCAGGGTATATCTTTTTCATCTCATTTTCTTCTTTCAGCAGTCCTAATCTATATACATATATGCACATGTACACATATCAACATATATGAAGTCAATAGAAGAAAAGCAATAATTATGTAACTATTTTTATAATATATACGTACACCTACTGTCTTTCTTTCTTGCTTTATTCTTTCTAGAAAAACTGTAATTTTATTCAGCGTGTGTATCTCTTTATCTCTCTTTCAGTCTCTATTTCTCTTATCTCCAATAAAAGAAAAACAATACCTAAGCCATAAGAAAGAGATAAAAATTGAATTTCAAGGGTATATTGAAAAATCCGATGAATTTATAAGTAAAAGCAAACAGGTTACCAGTGATCAAATATCATTTTTTACACATCAAATTAACAAAAATCATTATTGAGGATTCAGGAAAACAAGTATGTATGTATGTATGTGTGTATGTGTGTGCATATATGTATATGTAAATCTATATTTTTCTGGATATCTTATAATTTCTGCCATTGCTTCAATCTCTAAAATATCATAATAGCCCTTTTCTTCCAAATTCTCAGAGAGTTTCTTGAATGTACCCTTATCTTCCTATTTGCTGAGCCAGGTCCTATAATATTCAATTTTCTGTTCACCACTTCTTCTGAAGTCTAAAATCTTGCATTTATGTTATTCATTTCCAAACAGTCCTAATTGATATCTGATTTTCTGGGCTCCATGGGTTCTTCTTCTTGTTCTGTAAATAGAAAGTTCTTTGAAATGTATATAAGAATATGAATTCGACGTTTTCTAAAATTTCTCCTGTTTCTTGAAGCTCTGTTTATGAGGGAAAGCATTCTAATTTCTAAAATTGGTCATTTGCCTTGGAACTGTTGAATTTTACTGTATACCTAATGATTTCCTTTTCCTTTTTGCTTATTCTGACATAGTTTAGTGTTTGTTTTTCAGTTTGATCACATCAACAGTTGTATGGGGTGCACTTCGAGGATTGCAGGTCTAGATGAAGGGAGACGGGTGATACTTAGACAGAGCTAGGTTATCCTGGGCCAGGTCACATGACCCGGTTAAGAAGAGAGGAGATAGGCCTTGAAGTGCAGAGAGTGTTGGGGTGACAGAGAACGTCAGCTCTGTGTTGAATGATTACATTTCTGTGAGTGTGGCGGACATCTGGAGCAAGTCAGCCGATCCAGTGCTCACGGTTCTCTGATCAGACTGGCTGTCAGCACTTGTGAGGAGTCAGCATCGCTGGCCTGCATTACCTCCTTCTGTTTCCTGGGCAAGTTGTAGTCAGAAGTATCAAGGATGGATTCTGACCTCATGTTGTTTTTGGTACCTGTAATTAATGCTTAGATGTGTTCATATGGTTTATGTTAAAAAATATATAAATATACTTTTAATTTTGGGATATCTTTACACTTACAAAAGTTGTAAAGATAGTAGTGAGTTCCTGTAAACTCTTCACTTAGCTTCCCTTAATAAGTTTACATAATCAAGGTACATTTGTCCCAGCCAAGGAATTTGACATTGGAGTAATTTATTGTTAACTAAATTATAGATTTTATTTGGATTTCATCAGTTTTCCCACTAATGTCCTTTTTGTGTTTCAGGAGCTAATCCAGAATATCACATGGCATTTAAATATAATTGAGTCTGACCTCCTAGCAGAGGCCACCAAACATTTTCTGCCTGTCACTCCCTTATGAGAAGTTACTTGAGTTTGGTTTCCAAATAGATGTCTTTTAAAGTGAATTGTGGTTTGACCATCCCTTTTTATCACTTTAGTCCCTGCTTCCTTGTTTTAATAGAAATCTAAATTTCTTGAGATTGTGTAGGCCTCTCTCTAGTTTTCAAAATAATACAGATTATTTTCTGTTTCAATTTTCGTTCTCTCTGTTTTGTTTTTTTGAGGATCTGAGACTCAGGACCTGTACCCATCATCTTAAGCCAGAGACACTAGACATGTATCTCAAATACCATTTTCATTTGTGAGCACAGCATTAGTAATTTTGCAATGTATAAAATGCATCATGTACTCTGGAATCTGGAATGCAATCACTAGGTGACTTATTTCTTTTCACATCCAAATGTGCTGAGCTCAAATGAAAAATCATTTTCACAGAGAGACTGCACTACTGCAAAGTCCATTCTGAAGGAAGAATTCCCAGGCTTTAAACCAAATCCTTCTTTTGTTTGGCCAAATCTTCCAAGGCCCTGTCCTTAAAGACACACATAGAATTCCTGGTATTTGATCAAAATTCACCTACTCATGTATGATGTTGTAATATTCATGGATGCTTCAAGTCTGATACCAAATACCTTTCTCCAACATTCACGTGGTTAAGTCTGGTGTTACATCCCTCATGGTGATTGTAATTCATGGAATTGGAGCAGATATATGTCCCACCATATGCTGCTTTTCACTGTGTTTTTAAATAGGCACCTAATGTGGCCATCAATTTCCTCATTCACTCTCAGTGGATGGAATGTCCATTTTGAAATTTGGTACACATAGTCTATCACATGCATCTGAATAGAAACCTAGCAAAAACACCTGCACCTACAGAACACTATGCTTTTTTCTATTGGTCCCACATTAGGTGAGTACACTACCTATCGTTTATCTATTCTGCTGTGGTTACAGGGCTTGTCAGCATTGTCCTATTTCTATTTCTTTCTTCTCTCTGGGAATGCATTCTCTGACTTGCTACAACCCTTTGGACAAGTTCTCTTTATGTCAAAGTCTATTAAATTATAAACACTTCAGATTCCCTAATCTGGTTTTTTTTCCTGCAGGAAAGACTAATGTGGTTTACAAATGAGAATTAATGTACAAATGAATCCCAGGGTATATACTGAACAGGGGTACTGTCAGGTGATTATGAATGAATTTTTAATAAACTTGGCAGTGTCTCAGGATTGATTCAATTGGTGTTCATGCAGCATTCAGTAAGCATCAGAGTGCAAAATAGCAGTCCATAAAAATAAAAGAAAACCCAGCCTTTCCCCAAAGAACACATAAAGTTTCCAAGGACACAAAGAACCCTCCAAAATAGCTTGGAGAAAAATATTAAGGGAATTGCCAGAATCCTGCTCTCATTCTTCTTTCCGGTGGGCTAAGAGTTGTACAAACCAGTCTTACCTGGTGGGACCTTGCATTTACATCCTACTGTTTTTTTTTTTTTCTCTTGTCTTTGCTGGTGGCATCTCTCACCCCCTGTCAACCAGTGTTCTGTTACTGACCTCATTTCTCCTTTGGAGATATTCTTAGAGACTCTAACCATTTCTTATTCAATTCTTTTTTTTAAGCAAATTGCATAGAGTGGAGCAAAGTGATTCCTGGACATGGAATTCTCCCCCCTGTGTAAGCATTATTATTATTTTTTCAAAGGTCTCTGGTCCTTTGAAGAAAAGAATCCTATAAAGTTAACATCCATATTTCAGAAACATAGACCAGTCTCCTCTCTAGAGGTTTTCAGGAATCAAAGGGTAATAGCCAGAGACCATTCTAAGGATTCCTTGAAATGGAAGAATTCCTCTTTGGAATAATAGATCAGATGAAAGACAGAAGATGTCATTGGAGATGCTAAGGGTCTATAGATAAATTACTACCATGACTCCAATTTATTAGAGGGCTGCAGAGGGGGGAAACTCCCTTATCTCACTTTAACTCTCTTATAAATACTTTGAAAGATAAAATGGTAAATACTATAAAATGTAACTTTGGTAGATTCAACATGGTTGCAAATTCTTTGCTACTCCTTCCATTTGAGAAGTGGAGTCAAATTCTCTTCTCTTGAAATGTGGACTGGCTTTAGTGATTTGCTTGATCAATAGAACATGACAGAAATGCTATTTTGGGATTTCTGAGGCTGGGTCTTGAGAAGCCTTGAAGTTCTGCCCAGGAATCCTGGAAGCCAGGTGTCTTCTATGAAATGCCACTATCTTGAGAGCACTAGGCTGTGAGAAATGGGGAGGCCATGGAACCATGTGACACTGTGTGGAGACAGAGTAGCTGGGAGCTTTGAGACTCCAGATATATGAGTGAAAAAGCCAGAGACTGGGCATGCAACTTCCAGCCCTGGTCACCCCAGTGAATTCCATACGGATAAGATATGAACTCCCCAGATGAATCATTCCTGAATCCCTGAACAAAAAATTGCGACCAAAATAAAATGGCTTTGTTAAACCATTGTCTACAAGTTTTATCATAGTTATATATAGACCATAAGCTGAAACAGTAACCAAATCAAATAAAAAACCCAAACAAGCTATGAGTAGATATTTAAGGCACTGAACTAAACAGATTAGCTGGACAATTTGTACTCAACATATTTTTTAATGATATCACTCAGACCACTAAGGTGACAAAAAGCCTCACTTGGAAATCTTGTCCTTCAGAGAAGATCACAGGTGCAGCTTCGATCCACACCTGAGGCGGTATGCTGAGCCAACATATCTGTACTCCAGGTCCAAGTTCACATTACATTTAGATGTCACCCAAGACCGCAGTGAATAATTCCTCGTCAGGCTTGGCATAATCCCAGAAACATTGGCCAAGCAAAATCGAACACCAAAATTGCAGCCCGGCCATTGTTAAGCATTTCTTAATCAAGTTCATTGCAGTTTCTGTGCACGTAATCATACGGTTAGCACGCTGTGCTAACATCCCAATGACTGAGGGATTCTGAAGTAGCTGCATGCTTTCCTGAGTAACATATATTTATTGATAAAATATTCTCTACTTCTTAATGAATATCAACAAGGAAATCCCTAAAAAGGACCAGAAAGAGTAAAACTCCCAATTTAATTGACTGATTTCTTCTATTGTTTTCTATATTTATCTACAACACAGAGCAGTGCCAATTTTAAACAGTCACTAAAACTATAGATGCTGGCAAGGATGTGGAGAAACGGGCACCTTCCTACACAGTTGGTGGGAATGTAAACTTGTACAACTGCTCTGGAAAACAGTGTGAAGCTTCCTCAAAAAATTATCAGTAGAATTCCCCTATGACCCAGCAATAGCACTGTTGGGGATTTACCCATGGGATACAGAAGTGCTGATGCATAGGGGCACATGTACCCCAATGTTCATAGCAGCACTGTCAACAATAGCCAAATCATGGAAAGAGCTTAAATGTCCATCACCTGATGAATGGATCAAGAAGATGTGGTTTATCTATACAATGGAATACTACATGGCCATGAGAAAGAATGAAATCTGGCCATTCATAGCAAAGTGGATAGACCTTGAGAGTGTCCTGCTAAGTGAAATAAGTCAGGCAGAGAAGGACAGATACCATATGTTTTCACTCATAGGTCTAACAGGAGAAACTTAACAGAGGATCATGGGGAGGGGAAGGAGGAAAAAGAGGGAGAGGGAGGAAGGCAAATCATGAGAGACTCTTGAATACTGAAAATGAACTGAGGGCTGAAAGCGGGGGAGGGGGGGAAGGAAAGGGGGGTGATGGTCATGGAGGAGGGCACTTGGGGGAAGAGTACTGGGTATTACGTGGAAACCAACTCGACAATAAACTATAAAAAAAGTCACTAAAATGTATGTAACAATTAGCCTTCAATTTCTAACATGCAATTTCAGCTTTTACTATGCTTTAAAGAAGCATCCTCCTTCTTGTGACTTTTTGATGCATTTAGCTACTGACTTGACCGGCTATGGAGGAAACACCCACTTACTGGGCAAATAGGTCAAAGAAAGTAGATGGCTATTTTTTGCTCTACACTAAGCACAGAGAAAATCCTAGGAAATAGGTAGGTCTCAAACCACCTATTATGCTCTGACAATTTACTTTAGTTATGGCTTTGGGAAATTTAGATTCCTCCTCCCCCCCAATCCCCCCAATTTAGATCTCTGCTAGGCAACCTCCAGTTTAGACTTCACACTCATGCAGTTGAGAGATTTATGTCAGTTGAGGATTTTTTCTGATCCTCTTTTGACATTTGCAGGAAGGCTTTTTCTTTGTCCTTTTGGGCAGGTGATGGAAAGATCACTTATACCAAATGATGATTATGGATTAAATCATAGACATTTGAAAGTCTACTGATGCCATACTATCTTTTGGAGGAAATATGTATTGGGACTAATAGGACATGGAATTTTCTGAATGCCAATCATGGGCATGCCTTGCTAAATGGCCCTGTGTGTGTGTGTGTGTGTGTGTGTGTGTGTGTTCTGCTTCTCTATTACTGCAAAACAAACTGCTTCCAAAATTTAATGGAGTAAAACAAGGTATTTCATTTTGCTCATTAATTTATGTGTCAGAAATTTGGGCAGTTTGGAAGGAAGATGGCTTGTCTCTGCTCCATGATGAGCTGAGGAGATTCAAGCAGCTGGAGGTGGCTGAGATGGCTTAGTGGGGACCATAGACTGGGACCCTATTCTCCACGTCACGTCTGCTGCAATGGGAATGCCTGACACGGCTTCCTCACCCATGTTTCTGACACCTGTGTTGGGGCAGCTGGACGTCACTCTCTCTTTATATGGTGTCTTCATGTAGTCACGTGGGCTTCTGCAGCATGGCAACCTTGGGTGACCGGCCTTCTTATATAATCCCTGAGAGCAAACATTCAAAAGACCCAGAGGGAGAGGCAAAGCTTTTAATGACTTTGGCATAAGAGTCCCCAAATATTGCTCTTATCACATTCTTTAACTCAACAAAGTAACTAAGGCCAGCTAGATCTAAGAGAAGGAGAATTAGATTCTATCTCTATGAAAACAATTTGTAGCAGACAATTTGTGGTCTTTAAAAATCTGCTGTGATGGGTACATTGTAAAGGCAGGTACCAGTTGCTTTGGGAGACCAGGCATGGCTATTTATTTATTGGTAAATATATGTAAAGGAGGGTGATGGTGATGGCCTCCTCCTCCTTTGGCCCCCTAGAATAGAATGGGGGGCATCCTCAGACACTGCAAGAGGGGGACATGGGAGGCACACATCACCAATCCGATGAGACAGCAGTATGAACAGTCCAGAACGAACTCTTGGAAAGAGCCTATCTCTCAGATTCTCTGGACTTCTCACCATACGGGCAGGGAATCTTGGGGGAGGAATGAAAAAAAGTTCACATTTTACTAAGTTTGAATCTAGAGATTTAAGAAGTATTTTGCAAAGACATATGAAGGCATAAAGAATATGAAGGATATACCAGGTTTGTGAAGAAAGATGGATCGTCACCATTATTTGAATGCCCTATGTGGTTGTTACTCGGTCACACATTTGTATTACTAGTCAGGAAGTACATTATATAAATATTTATTCTCATGAAGATCGAACTCCTCTAACAGCATTTGTATTTAAATAGTCACCAAGTTTGTCTTTATGCTGAATATGTAGCGAAACAGAACAGACTCAGAAAAACCCATAGAGAAGAGAACATCAAATGCTAATGTTTGAATGTCTGTATGTGTATGTGTATGTGCTGTAGTAACACATATATATTTAAAATATTAATGCCAATATCACTGTGGACACAAAATAAAAATTCTTAAAGGTTTTTAAATACTCATATTTCTTTAACATTTTTTCAGAAATAATATATTTTTGTAAACATTAAAGTATTATAAAAGGAAACACATACAAAATGATGTAGAAGAATGTCCAGTAACTGATTTCCTATTATGACTCCTCTACCCCCAAATTCCTGAATTTGTTATGAACACGGCTAGACATTTTCTGGAAATCATTTTGCTCAATCACATGCCTCCTTTATCAGTTTAAGGCCTTATATAAATGAACCATTGAAATAACCATTGAGCACAGATTTTTTTATATTCTGCCAAATACAAGAATAAAATTTATTTTTAGTCTTCTTTCACGGGAAAATTTTGTTTACCTGAAATTTTCTAAACCTGTTAAATTTTTTTTAATGTTTATTTTTGAGAGCCAAAGGGAGAAGGAGAAAGACAAAGAGAGAGAGACAGACAAAGTACAAGTGGCGGAGGGCAGAGAGAGAGGTAGACACAGAATCCCAAGTGCTGACAGCTCAGAGCCTGACACAGGACTCGAACCCACAGACAGTGAGATCATTGCCTGAAGGCTGAAGTCAGAAGCTTAACCAACTGAGCCACCCAGGTGCCCCTCTAACCCCATTTAAAAATAGAAAATAAAATTATGTGGACATTTAGAATTTATATTTGTACAATTCTTGATATTATAACTTTTTGTAATTCCTTCCTCCTTCAAGTCCAGGGATGCTTTCTTTATAATTTGAAGGTAATCCTTAAACCAATCACAAGCAGAGCCGGGATTCTAGAGTGCTTGGGTCTGGTAGAACTTTTTCTTTTTGGCCACTTGATTTTGTAAGTTGCATGAGTCAGATCAAATTTCTAAACTGGATACTGCCTTTTTTATGTGGTATCATTCAGTTTTACAGTCGTAGACAACTTTATTTCCCTGTGGCTAATCTCTTATGTTAAACCACCATCTTTACAAGGAAATAGGTCTCAATGGCAACCCACAAGCTCTAAGTGAGGGAGTAGTATCTGTCTCACTCATTATGGCTAAGGGGATCCTTTCTTTCCACTTGGCTTCATGAAATTTGCGTGTACAATCCTCCTCACCAGATTGTCTGTGAAGATCCTCTCACTCACCATGAGCCCCCATCCTGGGCGCTTCACTGGGACTTAACATTTCCTTTCTCTAGAGATATAAAGAAAAGCATTATCCAGTCTGAGAGCCATTTCAAAGTGTTTTCTACTGTTTCTAGATTTGAAATCTGTACTCTTCTATCACCAGCTCTAGGTCAAGTGGATTGACTGAGTACTTTCTCAGGAATCAGTCTCCTAGGGGATGGGCTTCAGGTTACTCCCATTGCATTTGTGAAGCCATGTCATTAGACTGATTTAGAAGTGGCATCTGGACTCAGGATTAGCAAATGATAACTGGTAACAATTAGAATAGAAAACTGCATAGATTTAATCCACAGGAGAAATCGTTTTACTCAGGTGTAAGTCTATATTTATCCTGATGATGTCCCCAAGTCTCTGGTCCCATGATGCTTACAGATTTCCTTGTTTCTCACATTCGTTACAAATTAATTGTTCAGCAAGCATGGCAGATCATCTTAAGCTTGCTTGCTGCATAATATCCTGGCATAGAATTTCCTTGACTTAAATCTATGTTCATGGAACAAAAATGCAACCATTCTTCTACTACCTGCATTGGGGTTAGCAGTTGCCTGCACAGTGTCATTGTCAACCTACAGACTCAAGCACATATAATTGTAAATAGAATTGCCTGATTCTATAATAATTTTCCTATTGACTTAATGGGTGCCAGAAACTATTATAGAGTTTTAGAATACTATAAGAATGTTATTAAGAATGCTACATCCTTATGGTACAGTTGGGGAGTTTAATAAGGAGTTAATACATGTAATTGTCAAAGATGAGACCTGGAACATAATAAGAGCTCAAGAAATAGTAATGATTATTGTTGTAGATACTATCTTATTCTCTGATTGGTATTGAAGGTGGATGCTAATTATCTTTTTCCTTTCTTGTAGCTATTCATTTTAGTTTTTGTGTGTGCAAATATTCCCAACAGGAGCAGACCTCAGTAAGCAGAATCAGACTCCAAGTCAAATTTGAATTGTATTCTTTGTTAACACTGTACGAGAATAACATCAAAATCCTGGCTTGGTTTGGGTAAATGATTAATTATGAAATAATATTGCTATGTGGAAGTGGTACATAGGAAATACTAAAGAAAAAATTAAATCTCAGTCTGTATTCAGTGAGCTTAAGAATTTCCTCCTACTCTGAGTATCTTTATGTATTTGACAAAAACAGTGATTGATTACTCACAGAATTGAAGAGAAATACTAGAGTTGCCAAATGAAATTTCATAACACATTTGCGAATACATTTGTGTTAGCAAACTGTGATTCAAAAATATTTTATGATATATTATTAAGAGGACTTTGAGGGTCAGAAGTTTAAATTTTACTTAAAATTTAGATAATTGGATGTGGTCATTGTTTGCCCTCACCCAATAATGTGTTAGAAAATATATAATATTCCACCAAAAAATAATATGTACATAAAGTACATGCTCATCATCTAATTTCATTTCTGGAAGACTTTATAAAAACTTTGTGTTTATTAGAGAAAACCATGGATCTGCTACATGGCCTGGACAAGGTCTCAGCTGTTTATAGCGGTAAACACTGATGTAAATGACATCTCTAAAACATTTCTGGATCTTGAGGTTCAAAGGGCAGAGAGCCCTGGAACATTTTCCAGACTTGAAGCTGGGGATTGCTTCACAAGGTATGCCTTCTTAATGAGAGTATTCAACCTAAGCTTTTATGAAAATTGTTCCAATTAATAGTCTTATATGATGGATATGGGATTGTGCTTATGAATTTCCATTCCAGTTCACTTTGTGCAAGAGCAATCATCCTTAAAGGCTCATAATTTCTTTTAATTGGATATTTCATTACCAGGCAAGGGTACAGAGAGCAAAACTAATTTTCCTCTCCTTTTATTTAGCCCACTTGATTTGGGAGTAAGTGCTTATGATGTAGGCCTAAAAAGCAATCATTATTCCTGCTTCTAAAATTAATTTGCTGAACAAAGGAGAGCAAATTATTTCTTCCTCAGTACCTCAGTTTCCCTTTTGGCAAAATGGGCTGTTGACAACTAAATTTCAAAAACAAGAAAAATGAGACATTAGAGGGAACAGGCTCTTCTCCACTTAAAGTCTAAATATATTGTTATTCTCATTTAGAAAATCTGTACACATCTGGCTTCCTTTATCTCCTTTTCCTGTCTGGAGCTGCCTGTATGCACTTAACTTCATAAATTTAGGATGGTGGAAAAAACAGCAGATTATGATTAAATACTTTCAAATCAGTCCTAGTTCCATTTTTATTTAGTTGGCCATACAACCTTGGCTTCCTATTAGAGCTGCTTCAAGGCTTGGTTTTCTCACAAGAATAAATTTAAAATGGATGAAAGACCTAACTGTGAGATGGAAAACCATCAAAATCTTATAGGAGAAAACAGGCAGCAACCTCTTTGACTATGGCCACAGCAACTTCTTACTTGACATGTCTCTGGAGGCAACGCAGATAAAAATAAGAAATGAACTACGGGGACCTCATCAGGATAAAAAGCTTCTGCATAGCAAAGGAAACAATCAACAAAACTAAAAGGCAACTGATGGAATGGGAGAAGATATTTGCAAATGACATCTCAGATAAAGGGTTAGTATCCAAAATCTATAAAGAACTTGCCAAACTCAACACCCAAAAAACAAGTAATCCAGTGAAGAAATGGGCAGAAGACAAGAATAGATGTTTTTCCAAAGAAGAGATCCAGATGGCAAACAGACTCATGAAAAGATGTTCAACATCGCTCATCATCAGGGAAATACAAATCAAAACCACAATGAGATACTTCATGCCAGTCGGAACGGCTAAAATCAACAACTCAGAAAACAACAGATGTTGGCAAGGATGTGGAGAAAGGAGAACCCTATTGCACTGTTGGTGGGAATGCAAACTGGTGCAGTTGCTCTGGAAAACAGTGTGGAGGTTCTTTAAGAAATTAAAAATAGAATACCCTATGACCCTGCAATTGCACTACTAGGAATTTATCCAAAGGATACAAAAATGCTGATTCAAAGGAACACATGCACCCCAATGTTTATAGCAGTGCTAGCAACAATAGCCAAATTAAGGAAAGAGCCCAAATATCCATCAACTGATGGATGAATGGATTAAGAAGATGTGGTATATATACAATAGAATGCTACTTGGCATTGAAAAAGAATTAAATCTTGCCATTTGCAATAACGTAGATGAAACTGGAGGATATTATGCTAAGTAAAATAAGTCAGTCAGAGACAGACAGATATATGATTTCACTCATGTGAAATTTGAGAAGCTTAAAAGCTTCCCTTCCTGTGGGAAGGGAAGGAAAAATCAGAAGAAAGCGGAGAGGGAGGCAAACCATAAGAGACTTTTAAATACAGAGAACAAACTGAGAATTGATGGGGGTGGAGGGATGGTGGGGTGGTTAAATGGGTGGTCGGCATTAAGGGGGACACTTGTTGGGATGAGCACTGAGTGTTATAAGCAAGTGATGAATCACTGGTTCTACTCCTGAAGCCAAGACTACATCGTATGCTAGCTAACTTGGGAATTAAAAAAACCCCCAACAACTTTGTTTCCTCATTTGCCCTGTGTCCTGTTAGCCCTTACCAGTCACTGTTTATTATCTGCTGCAACACCAAAGTAGCATTCTGTCCCTGGTAATACACCTGGTTATGAGGCCTCCTTAAAGAAGACGAGGACTAACCCTGCCCTACATCCATGTCTGACTTACCTCCAGCAGTCATTCCCAGGGCCTAGGCCTGCTCTGTCACCCACCATCCTCCGACCATCAATCCTGTGCTGCTCTTTGCCCTCCCAAGTGTCTCTGCTATGTCTTTTCCCTCTATTTCCTCTAAGATCTGCAGGATATCCAGTCCTTCTATCAGAGCTTTTTTCATGGTCTACCCATACTCTCCTGGACTCATTTTCTTCTTTGCTCAGCTCAAAGTCCACTGTGTCAGTAGAATCACTCCCTTGTAAATAATCATAGTTCTCTTGTATCTTTCCCCATCAATTTTTATTTTTTTGAGAAAACTTCAAACTCAGATGACTAGTACTATGTATCTTTTCATGTCTATACCTATGTAAGTTGACCATGGCTATGGAAAAAGTCTCATGATTAAAGCTTCACTCTGAAGCAATTATCTCAATTCTCCATTTGGCACCTAATGTAGCTCCCAAATCTGACTATATTTCTCTAAGTTGTTCACTTTTCTACTTGCCAAGCAGTATCTATCTGCTCATACCTATTTCCTACTCTTCAGCTGAAAACCTTGCCTCAAACTTTATGGAGAAAGTAGGAGTCATAAGAAACAAACTCTTGTATTTTCCCACCAGGAACCCTACAAATCTTCCTAAGTTTACTTCCATCTTCTTTTTGTCCCTTCTCCTATTGAAAACAAATTCTTCCTCTTTTTCTCTACTGGATCATTTAATTTACAACTTCCATAGGGCTAAATTCAACTGACATATTTCTATCCCCATCTTGCTTCATATCTCCCAGAATTCAATAGAGTTAACTAGGTTCTTCTTTACACGCTTTCTCTTCCCCTTGAAAACACCTCTGCTTTCTGGTTTCCTTCTACTTCACTGGCCATTCCTTCTCAGTCACCTGTATTAGCTCCCGTTTCTTCACTTGACCATATGTGGAAGTAGTTGGAACTTCCATCCTGGCTTTAATTCCTTAAGTTATATTTTTTCATCAGGTGATCTTTTTCTTTTTCTTGTATTTATTAACATTATTTATGTTGAGAAGTTAAAAATCATCAGCCGGGATTCTAGGTTTAAATAGTCAACTTCCTACTTTTCATCTCAACTTGGATGTCTTAGAGGTATCCTGAAATTAACAGGAACATTAAATTCTAAATATTAACCAGGGAAATTAAACTCTGGCTTTCCATCTCAATAATCCTGTAACCTTGTAACTTCTCCTCCTGGTAGGTGGCAATATTGTCTTCTCTGTTGTTCAAACCCAAACCCAGGTACCTTATTTTAATGTAAGCTTTCAGTAAATCCATACCATTCTCTTGTTGGAAAATTTTCACTGACTTCCATTGTACCTAAATTAAACCCTAACTCTTTAACGTTTTGGCCTACATGGCTCAACATGATTTAGCTTTTCAAATGAATCTGAGCTTTCCAGAATCTGAAGTTCTCTGTTCAGATCTGGTCATGCTGGTCTGTTTTCACTTCCTGGATCCTGTTAAATTCTTTCCCATCTCAGGACTCAGGCCTGTTCTGTCCTGTTGGTTTAGAAACTCTCCCACCTCTCATAGTGTAACCAGTGTTTCCCCCTCTCCTCCTCCCCGCTTCACCCTGCCTTTGGATCTCAGCTTAAATCTCTTCAAAGGGGTGTTTCTAACCACCATAACTGAAATAAAATGTACTCCCAATCCTCACTCCATTATTCTCCATCTCAGCATTTCCTTTCTTCTTCACGGGAGTTATGATGACTGTTTTATAATTATTTATTGGTCCCTTAACCTTTTTTGGGTATCGTTTCCCCTCTAGTATCTCTGTCCCTGAGATAGGAACACATTTTTCTTTTTGCTGTTTCCTCCTAAGTGCCTGGCTCATTTCCTGAACATAGTAGCCACTCTATAAATATTCATTAATGAATGAATTAAATAATGAATGAGGAAAGAGGCCTATATAAAGTTAATATGAGGGTCAAATGAAATTGTGTAGGTCAAATCACCTTTAAAAATATGAAAGTATTAAAGCAAGGCATTTTTAGTCCATTTTTTTCTATAGTGAGTGATAGGCCCAGGATGATTTCCATCCTCCTATCTTGCATGCTACCTTTTTGCCCTCATTCATAAATCTTCACAAATTCCATCCCATGCAGGAAGCCTGCGCAGACCAGGTTGATTGGGAGAAAATTCTCACCTCCTTCACATATTTATGCCTAGCAACTGTCTTTCCCATATGTCCAATTATGTCTACAAGACAAGAAAAGTGAAAATTATGTGGAAAGAACCCAAGAACCTTAATTAACTCCAAAGGATGAATGTTAATTCTTTTCATTTGTGTATGGATGTCAGTGCAAGTGTGCTTTACATTGGTTTGCAGCACAGGGTTGGGGCAGGGTTGAACTTCATGGCTTCTAAGTCTTTATCCACCCTATGATCAAGTTCTTCCAGCATTATGTGGGATATAGTCTTGGCCACAAGACAGGCTTAAATGTTTAATAAAGAAGAGCTTTTCTTTCTTGCTCAATAGGTTTATTTAATCACTGTATCTTGCTGGTGGGGTCCTTTCAGTTCATAGATTGGTTAAAATCCTTTTATCAGTGTTCTTTCCTCCTACAAGATAAAGCTTATGCCCTTGGCATATCACACACAAGGTCCCTTGTGAACCAGAACCTCACTTTCTATCTATAATCTATTTTTTTTTAAACTTCTTTTCTGCCCATCTCAAACTCCTCTGGATACTTCAAAAAACTTATGGTTTATTGGATATAAACCTCAGGCTCTCTCATGCCTCCTCCACTTTGTTTATTTCGTGACTTTTTCCTGAGAGCTCTTAGTCTTTTTTTCCTCTCCACTTTGGAAAGCATCTATTTATTCTCAAGAATCAGTGCAAATTTAACCTTCTCTATCAAGCTTTATTTAAACTCACTAGAAAGAGTTAGACACCCCTTCTTCTGAGGTGTCATATTTTCAGAATAGTCCTATGAAGTATCCATATCCACATTCATATTCACAACCCCAGGGTACCACTCACTTCTTATTCTATGTGAATTATACTATTCGGAGCACACAGTGTATAGTCTTGGCCAGATGTGGTGACTCTCTATGTGATATTTTTATGTTTTTCTATACATGTTATATGTATATTTTCATAGTACAGTTGTCAGTCCTAATTCTTTCTATTACACTGTCTATATTTACTACTGTTTCTTATCACTGTAAGACGAAGTATTTTCTTTGCCTTGTGTTTAAGCATGGTAGAATTTTTAGAGCAACATACTTGACCTCTCTACTCATTGCTACTTTCATCTCTCAGTTGGTTATAAATTTGGGGGTAAAAGACCACTCTTACTTATAGGTCCTTTCAAACCTCAAGACAAATCCACAGATTGGTTTTTCTCTGAAACACAAACATTGCTTTACTGGGTAAAGCCTCATGGATAAGATTTAAGATAGTCAGAGTTAAAATTAAAATGTGGTACTTTAGCTAATAAAAATGTTTCAGTGTTACATATTGAAAACTTTTAAACCTTTTTAGTGAAGCTTATTCAGCAGTGGTCCAATTCTGTTGCTTTTTCTCACTGAAATGTCATCTATAATTCTAAGCAGTGAGCCAAGATTTAAAATAGAGTAAAGCAAGTCTAAGTTTTGTGATCAAGGTTTGGAGAGCATTTGTACTTTATTGGAAATCATGTCACTTCTAATAAAAAGCAGAGTGCCCCTATAAATACAGAAATCAATAGTTTTTTTTCCTCTGCTTATTTCAAAATCCTATCTAATAACAATTATTCTTCTCCTAGGTTTTGAATATTAGCAAGCTAGAGAGGATAAACACTTCCCTTACCTAATTTGTCTGAGTTTTGCATTGTCAGTGGCTAGAGGGCAGTGATAGTGAAGCCAAAATCACAGGTTTGATGTGAATATCCACCACTAACTTTGCTCTGATATATGGCCTCAATTACATTGTATCCCTGGTTGACTTATGATTGTGAATCGATTATCCCAATAAATACTTAGAGGGAATAAGAATATATGGCTGTAATTCCACTACCACTAATGTGAAAAGAATTCATGGTTTAACCTAATGTAATTTACTCCATTTATTAACAGATTAAGTGAACTTTACCAATTTTATGACATCAAGTGTAATTTTTATGTTGATAATGTTCCAGTTTATTTCTCCTCTTTTGATTACAATTCCAATGCACGTTTGTGCACCCTCCTCAAGCGCCCTCCTCAAGCACCCTCCTCAAGATTTCTTGATCTCAGTTAATGTCACTACCACCTACCCACTTGCTCAAGCTCTAAACCTAGAAGTTATTCTCAACTTCTCTCTTACTGTCATTCCTCAAATGCATCCATCCACTAGTTCTGTCATATTCCCAGTTATGTCTAAGCTGTCTCTGTATCTTTATTGTCATCACCATAGCCTAAGCAACCTAGATTATTGCTATAAACTTCCAACTAGCTGTCTGCTTCCACTTTTGTCTCCATTTAATTTATTCACTTCAGGGCAGTCAGTTACCTTTAAAATTGGAAACTTAATTACAGAACTCTCCAGTGACTTCACTTTGCACTTAGGATAAAATTCAGACTCCTATGCATTGCCTATAAATCTTTGAATAAGCTGATTTTTGCCTTCTTTTGTGACCTTACTTCAGTTTATTACTTTCTCTTTCTTGCTCAATGCATTCTAGACATGCTGATCTCTTTCTGTTCCTCAGACTCACTGAGTCTTTCCACTATAGGCCTTGAACATGTTGCTTCTTTTCCTTTAATTGTTCTGTCCCCAGATTTGATTTCCCCATGTTTGTTTTATTATCATTCAGGCCTAAGTTCATTATGCCCTTGCATCACTATTTTATAATCTTTTCTAAGACTTATTCTAATCTGAGATTATTTTATTTCTTTACTTATTTATTTTCTGACTCCTTTAATGAGTCGGAACTCATGAAACTCTATAAAAATACAGACTCTGTCTGCCTTCATCATACCTCTTCTATATATCCAGTCTTCAGAGTAATGTCTTAAATCTTATGGGCCTTCAATAAATATATTTTGAAAAAAATGGATGTTGGTTTGCTATAGGAAGATTATGGATCATCAGGGACAAATAATGTTCCCCATTTGATGGTCTGGCCATTGCTTAATTAACAGTTCTCTTTACATCTTCAACTGTTTAAAATTTTGAGGTTTTAGCTTGAGTCTTCTGAAAGGGCCCCTAGGTGGCTTAGTTGGTTAGGCATCCAACTGTTGATTTTGGCTCAAGTCATGATCCCAGGGTCATGGAATTGAGCCCTACGTAGGGTTCTGCACTGGCAGCATGGAGCCTGTCTGAGATTCTTGTTCTCTCTCTCTCTCTCTTTCTTTCTGCTCCTTCCCTTCTTGTGCTTTCTCTCTCAAAATAAATACACATCAAACAAAACAATAGCTATAGTTGAGTCTTCTGAATAAGAAAGATGAAAAAAGTATGTTTTTGAGAAGGTATCTGGTACAAAGTGAGCTAAATGTAGCTCATGATGAATTCCATGAGAAATATAAGCTGATGCACCTATAATTGGAAATGAGTAATATTATATATTACTCTTATGAGTAATATGAGTAATATTATATATATATCATAAAATTGTAAGAGACATGTGGAAGGTATGAGCTTAGAACAACTTGGAAAAGCTTAAAGAGATGCTGTGAGTTTGAGTTAGATGAGACTGAATAGGAAAAGGATTAGTTATTTGAAGATTATGTGCATTTGTCAGTTTTGAATAGTAGGAAAAAAGTTTGGGGTTTATTCTCCTTTGCAGAGGGATATAGAAAGCAGATAAAAGTGCTGCTTCTTCTGGGACATGACTGCCTTTGGTGGTATTTCGTTTCTCTAATTTCTTTGGAATATCTGTCTAAAACATGTGTTTCCCTATTCTTATTACTTGTTTGGTGCTTTATAACCCCAGAGAACCCTGAGGCCAGAAACAGTAACTTACACTTGCCGTTTGCACCCACTTATCAGAGACTTCAATGCTAGGCATGTGATAGATGCTGAAGCCATCTTTTTTTCTCATGGGGTAGCATGAACATTTTCTGTGATTGTACAAGCATGGGCTTGGAATCAGAACATTTGTGTTCTACTTTTGGTTCTGCCTTAATCAGCACTGTAATCCTTGCTGGAGTCCTGCTCCAGCAGGTCCAGGGTTCCCCTGAAGGATGGATGGTGTCGGCACGAAAGAGACGGGAATTGGTGAAAGGGGAAGGGAATGAGAGAGACACGGGGTTCTTTCTGATCAGCAGGCAGGCATCTCTGCGCTGCTGGCCTGGTATCTCTGCAAGTCAGTCTGGCATCTCTGCTCTGACTGGAGAGTCAGCCTTTTTTTATTGAAAAAGTATATGAGATACAAAGTAGGATTGGCAATTCCTTAGATAATGATTCCTGATTGACAAATTCACTGGTATGTAAAAATTTCCCAGAACATAGGTTGTAGGAGACTCATGCATAATCTTTATCAATAGTGATTGAGGTAGGTGACTTAGATGCTTATCACTTGGGGAAGGAAGGTGCTCTCAGCATTCAAATACAAGGCAATGTTTTTAAGCACAGCAAAGGCAAGAGTTAGTTCTTTTGTGAGCAGGGGTCAATAGTCTGTTTTCTGGAGGGGAAGAAAAACTGGTTTTCTTCAGGAAATGCAACATTTACTCCCACAATCACAAAAGAAGAAAGTCCTATAACAAGTTTTTTCATAAAGTACAATTCATGTATTTTTAGCATAAGAGGGCAAGTTGCTCCTGATATCAGTCAGTCAGGTGCCTTCGGGGTTGGTGCTCAGGCAGAAATTGAGTGGGGGTTGAGAGGGTAGAGACTCCGGTTGCCATCTGACAGTGGGAGGCCTTGCAAACCTGCCTTACTTCAGAAATGGCTCCCAGCAAATCTCTCTAAGACTTCTACTGCACTAATTTTTACATACAAGTTTGGACTGTGTGGTAGCTACAGAATTCCCCTTTGCTCCAGGGAATTTGTAAGTAGAGGCATGCATCTAAAACAGAAATTGGCTGAGTTTGGCTGTCGAGGCTCCTAATGTGCCATGGAGTGCTATGAACTTGAAGGTCTTCAAATTTCCCCACAGTCTGAAAGTAAGAATTCTTTGTGGACCAGGATATCAAGTGAACTTTTCCTATTATCTGAAAATTGCCACGAATGTATTGTGCCGTTGGGGATTAACCTTGCCCAAAGAAAGATTTGGCCTTTCTTCCCAGCTCCTTGGAAGTAACTTCTTAGCCCTTAGTGTGTCCTGCCTGATAAGAGGATCTGTTTACCTGGGAGTCGTGAGTCATGCCAGCTGGTCTATGCTAACAATATGACTTATAATGGGAGCTTGACCTCTGGAAGGGTTGGAGACTAAGGTCATCTATGCGTATTTGACCAGCCCCTATTAAAATGTTTGGACACCAAGGCTCGGGTAGTCTTCCCTGGGTGGCACTTCTCTGTGCATGCTGCCACACACCATTGCTGGGAGAAGTACGCACTGTCTGCATGGCTCTGTGGAAGAGGACGGCTGGAAGCTTACGTCTGGACCTCTCCTAGACCCAGCCCTAGGCACCTTTTCCCATTGTTGATTTTAATCGATGTACTTTTGCTGTAATAAACCATAAACATGAATAAATAACAGGTTTGCAGAGTTCTGTTAGTCCTTCTAGTGAATTATTAAACCTGAAATTCGGGGACCTCCTCTATTATAGACACAAAGCCCCCAATAAAAGGCACTCGTACTACTCTGCCAAGCTATCAGACACTATGTCTGTGGGACTTACTGAGAAGTGAGATCTAAGTTCAGTACCACTAAGCACCAGTTCACCTAAGAAGTCTGAGAAGCAGGTGGTGCGGGGCTGTGCGGGAGTGAGCAGACATTGGCCTTACATAGTGTACAGTGTTGTGGTGAGAGACTTCTTCATCCCTGGAAGAAAGCAACAGGGGTTCTCAAGAAAACCAATCATCAAGTTTGAGGGTGCTGCCAGATACAGAGATTGGCTGCTATTCCTGACCAAATGCTTTTGTATGGATGGTTTACAGCCCACTCAGTGCTGTCTTGGCCATAGTAGGCAGGAAGACTCTTGAGACAGCCTGGTATGAGTCTCTTTAAAGTCTGAGGACACATCTGATCATCAAGGTTGGTGCTGGTGTCTATTTCTGACCTAAATAGCTTGGCAGGAAAGCTCTGTTCTGAGTATCTCATAGAGCAGGACTTAAAAAGATGGTTGTACACTGTGCCCAGCCCTTGTGACTCTCAGAGGGCGGTGCAGGGGATCTCAACACCTCTAATGGGTCATGTGAAAGAAATTGGAACTGAGAGAAGGGGTCTGCCACGCAGGAC
Organism: Suricata suricatta; assembly: GCF_006229205.1. NCBI lineage: Eukaryota > Metazoa > Chordata > Mammalia > Carnivora > Herpestidae > Suricata > Suricata suricatta. Next base: position 118,416,886 of record NC_043703.1, read on the forward strand.
AGTCTGGATGGCTATTTGGGGGAGCGCGAGTAGACTTAATCCCAGCATAGCCTTGTGGGTGAGTATCTCTGACAGGACTGAGGGAAGATATAGTTGTCTTTCTCTAAAAACATCCCCAAGGAAGGAGGAAGCTGGGTGATACTGGATATCATCCTAAGAAAATCATCCATGTCCATTCAGAGGCCACCGTACCACCTTGGGTTACCAACAAACAGTAGACGTAACAAGAAGGAGGCCAGCACCATCCTGTACTTCCATATGTGACTAAAGTCAACCCTGTTCTCTCCCACGTGTGCTCACTGCCCCTTTCTATGTCTTAGCCAGGGAGTGGAGGGGTGCCACACACAGTCACATCCTCTTCCCCACCTCAGTCACATGCCTACCCTGCACTATAGGATGGGAAGCATTTTGGAACAAATAGGAGGCTAAAGTTTTAAAATGAATTGAACATGTTCAGTAACTGAATATAACTGGAAGTGTATAGAATCCAAGATGTCATAAAAAAATAAGGGGATCCAGCATAGAGTCAGAGAAATTTGTGACTTAAATAAAATTTATATTTATGTTTCCCCAAATGGAGACTTCTAACCAAATCAGGAATATTTTCCCTTCCCTTCTTTTCACCTCCCTCCCTTCCTCTCTCTCTCTTTCTTTTATCTATCTTTAGATATCTACTTATCCATCTATCCACTATCTATCTATCTATCTATCTATCTATCTGCCTATCTATCATCTATCTATCTCTCATCTCTCTGCCTCTTGGCATCCCTGTCTCTAAGCACTGATGGCCAGAGGTAGCAAACCACATGCCATACAACAATTTCCATTTATTCTAGTGACTGAATGACAGAGACTTTGTTTTTCATTTATTATTATTTTTTCTGTAGACATTTGTTGAAGAGCCAAAGAACAAATGACTACACACTATTCTCATTATATTGCTTTTTAAAAGACAAACTTAAAATTCAAGGAAGCAAATGATTCTTCGGATGTGTTAGCCTCAAATCACCCAATTGTTAAGTCTGCAGTATAGACCTGACTTCAGGATGGATGTTTTTCTACGTTGCTTCATCATGGTGTTCAGTATGAAAGCTTTCCAAGTGTGTCCTCTTAATGAGACAGCCCAGACAGGTGGCCAAGACCATGGGTAAAGAACTCTTCTCCTGGATGAAAATGGTATCTGTGAGGTGTTGTGTAATGTCATGATCCACATGGAATTAAAACCATGAAAGATTACACACACTTTAGGAGGTGTTCTTCCTACTACCTTAAAATATGACACTTTATGTAAGAAAGATCCTGAACTTTTTAACAAGCTGCACTCATTAATGACTCAGGTCGCATTGAGATCCTGGGTGTCTTTAACCCCTAAATTATGTTTGTCAAATAGAAACAATTTAGTCTTTTAGGGACTTATTCCTAAATTAAAAAAAAAATAACTGGTGGGATTAGGTCAGATGATCTATCAGAACTTTCGAATCCTAAAGTCTGTGATTATTTGAAACAGCTAGTTATGGGAGCGGCAGGGACCTTTCACTTCGGGACCAGCTGCCTGATGAGCCTGTTACATCAGCAGGACACTGGCTTAGCTGCAGCAGAGTCCAAAAGACTCACAGGCCGGTGGTTTCCTTGTAGATTTTGGTCACCAATTCTCAAGCAAGGAATCACAGAAAAATCATCTCATCATCTTCACAGTTGGAGAGAATTGTTGTACTACCCAAATTAGGCCAAGGACTGAGCCACAGTGGGGACTGAACTGCCTCCTTGAAAGCTGCAGTCTCTCCAAGTCAGGGTAAAGGGCACCATCAAGGGAAACCTGCATCAAGGCTAATGAGGACCTTGCTGAAAGCAGCCATGGGAATACTTTAGAAAAGCTGCCTTCCTGCCAGTGCCCGAATCTAAAGTCTACCATTCTCTAGGAAAATAGACTTTACTTGTGCCTCCTACCTGCTGCCAACCCTCTAACTTAATTCAGAGGAAAGGAGAGCCGGTGCTGGCTGTGTCTGCCCCACCCTTTCTTCCCCTTTCACCTTCAGGGCAGCGCGGCGGGACTCTGTGCGGACCAACAGAGAGAGCCTGCTGTCTCTAGGTACTATTTCAGAAAGGCTTGTGTGCTCTGAACAGCTTCTTGCTGACCACTGCCTTCATGTGCATGGAGCTTTTGTTTGCTTGGTTGTTTGCTCAGTGATTGCACACTAGACTATAAGCTCTATGAGGGTAAAGATCATATTTGCATTTTTGTTTCTTCCCTACCTTATACTCAGTGTCTAGCACTGGCCCTTGAATCATCACTGACACCCAAGAAGTGTTTGTTGGGTGAGTGAATGGTCTTCTCTAGATTATCAAGAAGGATTTTATTAACCTGGAAGATCTTCTCCATATCATTTTTGTTCATTGAACAAGTATTGACCGAGCACTGTTACAGGCCAGGCACTAGTCTACATGGTGTATATAAAATGATGAGGAAAACTGGCAAAAACATCCATGTCCTGTTAGTATTCTGGTAGTGAGGAAATGCTTTCTCAACCAATAAAATTTGCATATATTGAAGGTATGCAATGTGATGTTTTTGGTAGTGTGAAATGATTGCCAGTCAAGCTAATATCCATCACCTTGCATAGTTGCTGTGTGTGTGTGTGTACGTGTGTACGTGTGTGTGTGTGATGAGAACATTTGAGATTTACTCTCTTAGCAAATTCCAACCATATAATACATGTAGAAAAGGAGGAGAAGGGCCTTCTAGTCATGAGCTAAGTAAGAATATGGGGGAGAGGCGCCTGGGTGGCTCAGTCGGTTAAGTGTCCAGCTTTGGCTCAGGTCATGATCTCGCAGTTCGTGGGTTCGAGGCCCGCAGCAGGCTCTGTGCTGACAGCTAGCTCAGAGCCTGGAGCCTGCTTCAGATTCTGTGTCTCCCTCTCTCTCTGACCCTCCCCTGCTCATGCACTGTCTCTCTCTGTCTCTTAAAAATAAATAAAAGACATTTAAAAAAAAGATAAGAACATGGGGGAAAGGGTAAATACTATTGCAGGGCATTGTATAATCATTAGCCACTTGAGAATAGGCATGATGGGGAGTCGTGGACATGGGTGGGAGCAGACCACTAGGAGTACAACCTTCATACTGTAGGTAGTCAATGGTAGCAAAAGGTCAGTAACAGTGTAAGCAGAAAAGGGACCTACCTGATCAGTAGTGTATTGAAAAAGATTTCCTCTGGGATATTACACAGGACGAGCTGAGACTGGAGAAATTGAAGGTGGGACATCTTTCAAAGAGGACACTGCAGATGCTTGATGTGACAGTGACTAAGAACTAACCCAAGGCAACATAATTGGGAAGGAGGAGATAAACATGAAAGCTATTGTGAAGGAAGCTGATTGCACTGGCTGATGGAGAAGGAGATATTTTAGGTGGAATGCAGTTTGGAATCAGTGTGAATAGCTGGTTCAAAGGACTGGCTGATATGTTAGTGTTAGGAATTCCTGACACAAGACCTCTAAACTCAGTTTCAGAGGTGTTGGGTTTGATGTGCCATAGACCAAGAATACTGATATCTAGGAGGTAGTTAAAAACGTAGATCTGGAGGTTAAAAAAAGTGATGGAGGCTACATATATATGGCTAAAGGGGACAGGGGAGTGACAAAAATAAGTGATAAAGGGTGCAAACATGTAACATAGAAATGTATGAACTAAAGATTGTTTTCAGTTCAAAAAGTGAAAACTACAAGTAGAACAACATAAATGTGTCTTTCATAATTTGTTATTTCTTTGATTTGCAACCCAAACCCTTATAGCTTATTTTAATGGAATGAAGATATGAATGTTAGTCTTGCATTTTGAATTTCAGTGTACAATAATATTCAACCATAATGCTTTAAGTGGGGACAATGTTCAATTTTATTCATTCTCGTACTTTAAAAATAACTAATATGGATAATTCTGAATATGGATAGTATTTAGCACAGTTGTTTTTGTATTTAGTATAATGTCTTCTGAGACTCTTGTGGAATTCTTATATTTTAACATTATATTTGGTTTTTAGTCCTTTGTTGAACTTCACTTTAATATCTTCTGTTTGGTTCTTCATTTGAAAAGGAAGGTTAATTGTGAAATGTTAGGTCATTTTTATAAAATGTAAAGTCAGGTAATATTTTCTGGAATTCAGTCCTCAACTCTGCAATTTTGAGAGTGTAGTTGAGGCAATACTTTCTAGAAACCAATTTCAGGATAGGAAGGTGCACTAGATATTATTCCTTGCCCAAGACCTTCCCAAAGCCACAGTTTTTCTAGGAATAAGTGAATGGAGTCCTTCATTTTTGTGTAGGTATGTATAAACACCATTCAAAGAAATATTTAGGATTCAGATGGGTTGTAATGTCAACCCAAAGATCAAACCTGATCCAGTTTTGACTGTTAAATGAGCCTGGAGGTTTTTCTTGGATAATACAAGCAAGTGTATATGTTTTTGAATAGCTAAAAAAATATCCTCAGCTCCATGTTACCACTAAGTCAGATACTTTCAAACGGTACATGTCTAATTCATCAGGCCAACTACTGATTGTCTGAGATTCAAACAGTCTGTGTAGTAATGGCTGCATTGACAATGAGTTTCATTTTTAACTTTTAGCACAAAGGTCTCTCCGGTGAATGATGCAGTGTTCTATAACCTAAGAACATGTTGCTATCCTGAATTAAACTTGTATAGCTCTATTATAGGGCCTCTGTCTGTAGTCTTGACTACTAATTCTGAATTTGTCCAACATGAACATTTTCCTAACACACACAAAAAATCATTTCCTGATGTTATTCCTATCATGGGCATTCTGCCCAAAAGTCCTTTGGTCACATCAAAATTCCTTTTGACATCATGAATAAATATAGCTAACTGTGTGGTGTTATTTATATCTGTGCTTTCATCAGCTGCAGTAGAAAATGCCACAAAAGATTTAACTTTTTCATGCACTGTGTCCTATAAATGCTTAGCCAAATCTACAATGCATTGAACTACAGTATTTCTGGCTAGACATATTTTTGCAATTGATTATTTCTGCTTAATGCACATAGTTTCTGATGTATTCCCTAGAGACTTTTTATTTTTTTTAATAAGCTCACCACCTGCAGAAGGTTTTAAAGCCTGAGGAAATTTTCACTTAACACATAGTGGCATTGCACTGTAGCAACTCTTATTTTATTTACCTTAAAAAGTTTAGAAATTCCGGTCCTTTCTTTAAAGTTCATTTATTTCTCATCACTCATCTTTTCTGTATACTGGTCATAGTTTGATTATGGTTTGTCTAATAATAACATACTAAGTCATATCTTCTAACACTCTCTTTGCATAGTGAACATATTATATACCCATTTTTCTTGAGGTAGCCCCGTTGGCTTGTCTCTCCTTTCCCCATTTTAGACAGTGACATGAGTATCAAGAATCTGTTTATTATGCAAACCAACAGAACTAGTGGCATAATGGTGAATAGCTGCTTCATTCTTACCTCAGATTTTGGCTCAACAGGGAACAGTAGGGGCTGTGGTAGACTGGGTGTGAAATTCCTGTATATAGGGAATTCCAAACATATATAAGATACCTAGTTGTCTTTCAGTTATCTATTTCTTCATCATTTGCATTTGGATTAAAGCATGTGGGCTGTGTGATACCAATCCTTTAAAACGTAATAAGATGTGTTATATGTGTTGTGCAAATATTTGGGAAATTTTTGTAAGTATTCTGTATGTGCTTTAAAGTAATGTGAATTCTGCAGGTATGAGTGCAGTATTCTATGTAAGCTCACATGTCAAGCTTGCTAATATTCATGTTTCCATGTGTGTACTGATTCTTGTCTGCTTGAGCTGTCAGTTCCAGAGTGCTGTGTTAAAATCTCTCATTTCACTGTGAACTTGTCTGTTTCTGCTTATGGCTCTGTCAGTTTCTGCTTTATATCTTATGTTTCGATGCTGTGCAGTTAGTTGCATATATAAGTTTAGAACTGATGAATTAAATGTCTTATCACACCCTTCCCTTATTTCTTGGAATGCTTCGTATCTAATGCTTCCTTTGCTTCTTGTTCATATACCTACACTGATTTGTTTTGATTAGTATTTGACAAATGTATGTATCTTTGACTTTCAACATTTTTGTGACTCTTTATGCCTTTACATGTTAGACACATCCCTTGTAAATGGCATGTACTGGGATACATATAAAACCTGGTGCTTATTGCTTGTCTGGGAATTCACATTGTTATTTTATAATGATGAGTTTGAGATTCGTGCTCTCTCAATTTTTACTTTTTAATTTGAAGTAATTTCAAAATCATAGAAAAGTTACGAGAAGGTACAATACCTGTATACCCTTCACTCACTCAGATTCTACTTTTCTTAGCATTTGACTGCATTTATTTTATCGTTCTCTCTGTCTGCCTGTCCTGTTTTCTCTATATTTTCTGTATCATTTAAGAATGAGTCACAGATGTGATACCCCAGTATCTTTAAATTGTTGAATGTATATTTTTCTAAAACAAGGATACCTTCCTCAGAACAGCAGTGAGTCCATCAAAATCGGGAGGTTAACATTGGCACAGCACAATCCTCCTACCCTCAAACTCTATTTAAGTTTCTTTCTACAGGGTCAATGATGTCATTTATAGCAAAAATTGAATAAAGAATCAAACATAACATGATCTGCTTTTCTTTTGTCTTTCTTTCCTTTTTGGTCCAGCATTTTAATGTGGGATCCTGTATTGGATTTAGTTGTCAAGTTGCCTTGGTCTCCTTCACTTTGGAACAATTTCTCAGTCTTTCCTTGTCTTTCAGGACTTAATATTTTTAAAGTGTAGAGCACAATTAATTTTATTACATATTTGTTAAATATTTCCTCATGATCCAATTCAGGTTATGGGGTTTGGCAGAAATATCACAGACTGGATACTCTATTCAATAGGGGTTGGTTTGTCTCATTTTTATCACTTGGCTAAGATCGTGTCTGCCAGATGTCATCACTATAAAGTCAATGTAAATTATTTTTTTTACTTATTCAGTACCATAGTTAATACATATTTCTTAGAGAGCTCCTTCCAGATTATGAAAGTATACTGTTCCTTATCAAACGTCACCCACTGGTTTTAGCATCCATTGATAAGTCTGCTTTTTAATTTATTATTTTTGTGAAGGAGAGGGAATAGAAAAAAATGGGAAAACCAGAATCTAAATACATTTTTAATTATTCTCTTTGAAAAATGGATGGGCATAGAGTTTGTTATTCTCTAGGATATGGTTTCGTCCTGTGGTCCACCTGCCTTTGGAGTGACTTCAGGTGTTTCTTAAGTCTGTCCTACCTGAGGTCTACTGAGTCAGAATCTGAATGGTGGGAAATGAGGATCTTAATTTTTCAGTTTCCTGGGTGATTCCTAACTATAGAGAATCACTCCAATAAGAGACTCAAGTGACCCTTGTTTTAAGAATTTGCCTAATGCTTGCAAATTGTGGACAAAAGATACAGAAGTTTCATTTAATGTAACAGATTATAAAATATTGCATCAGATGTGCCATTGAGACAGAAGGGATTTGTTCCGATTAGGATGCTCACATTCTGCCCCCTAATACATGAATGTGCAGCAGACCATTTAAGCAGAAGGCTGCTCTCCTCTACATAATCCAACAAGTGAAGTGGAAAAAAATATACCTTTCTCTGTAGTTTTAAGGTCTCCACCCACAGTCTAAACTTTGTATTTTGCTTTGTGAATATCAAAGCACATGGCATTTCAATCCTATTTGGTTTATTCAAGCCTCCCATCTTCAGCTCCTTATTTCCTCTGCTCTCCAGTAGCAAACACACTATTATCCATTGAGTTGCTAGTTTTTTTTGTCTCTTGAAAGCCTCTGTGGCTGTGAATCATGAAAGAAAACTCTATTTCTGTGTATAATACCTTTTTAGTGCTGTTTTAGTGCTGTTTTACCTTGGAAAATTTATCTGAACCACGGTCCCAGACCTGTTACTTCTGGCCACTTTTATTATAGTCACCAGTATGAATTGGCATCCCATGAACTTTTCACAATTATAGTCCTATTTCAAATCTCCCCCAAGTGCCATAACTTTGCCCAAGTGGATTTATTAAGTACTCTTTAATCAGCTCCAACCTAAATCTCATGAGTAAAATGCAGTCTTGGGCTTCCTCAGTTAATATTAATGCCTTTTTCATCCAGGCTTTTCTGTAATTCACCATAGGGTATTTCTTTGCAAGGAACTTGTGTATCAAAATTGGTCATTTAAAAATTTTCCTGCTTTTAGGTAGATTGTCGGTCTTTTTGAGGTACTATTTATTTAATATGACAGACACATAGCTTGGAATTATTTTTCACTTGAAAAATTTCTTCATAATTCTGAATAGAAATATTATCATCTTAAGTCAAAGCATAACAGATGGAAGTATAAGGGAAACCACCTTAGGATAAGAAATTTGAACACAGAACAAACCCTCTGCCATTTCTTGAATTTTAATCAAAGAACAGAATGATGAAACAGTAAAAGTAGTTTGGTTAAAACATTTGTATACTGACCTGAGTGTTTATTAATACATTAACAGGTTATCTTTTATTTGTTTCTCTAGTGCTTGCCCCAAACTGACTTTATGTACATGGCATGTCATTTTGACAAAGCTGATTTTTATAGATGTAAACGGATGCTCTGAAAGGCTAAATAACTTCCCCTAATATTAGAAACAGCCGTACCAGTCTAACTTTAAAATTATGCCTCTTCTTTTCAATCATCTTATTCATTATGATTCCCATCACATTAGGTGCAGAAATTATGGTCCTTGGTGAAGCCAAATATTGCCATAAATCTGAACCCATTGGGTTAAAGTGACAGAAAATTTAAATTTTCTTAATTTCGAACAAAAAAGAGTTATTGCCAGATTTTTCTTTGCATCAAAAAAAGATGATTCTTTGCATATGAAATATTTTTCCATTTCTTGCATAGGAGATTGTGATTAGGAAATTATATTTGTAAATGTAAAACTCTATGTGCTTAGAGCTGTACTGGCAAACCCAAGTGCTTATTTGGTTTCTTCCTACAAATAAGAGCAATGCTAGCAAAACCAAATAAATAAAGGGAAAAGATTATAAATGTCCCATTATTTTGAGTCATTGGCAATTTGTACATCCTGGGGGTACATATGACCAGACATTTGTGTGCCTACTCTCTGTGCACCCAGATACCTATTTCTTTTCTCCCTTCCCTGCTCTCCCCTCCCCTCCCTGACTCCTTATCTACTTCCCTCCCACTTACTTCTCTTCTGTCTCTCCTTCTGTGTTCTATTTCTAGTTTTCTCACTTGATACTTAGAAATCAATACCTACTTATATTCAGTGTGCATTGTGCGCCTCTAAATACCTTCATCTTCTTTCAAGACGCATATATATTTAGTCACTTTGCCAGGCCTTGGCAAATGAAAAGTAATCATGTTTTCAATTTCAACAAAAATTCTGATTCACTTGACATTTAATTTACTAATTACCTTGGAACTTTCCAAGGTAAACTAAAAAAAAAAATAATAATAAAATCACCTTTTCACTTTGAGGATTGAAGGGCTTTCAGCCAAAATACATTTGTGTTACTAAGAAAGAAGCTATAATATGACAGAAAAACTAGTTTTTAGCTGTTCATTCTTATGCTTTTTTTTAATGATATGTGCTTTGCTTTTACTAAATTATAAAAACAATTCAACATATTATTTAAAATGATGAAAAAAACATACAGTGAATAAAATGAAAATTTACCTGCTATTCCATGAATGTGAAAATTATACTTAAAATTTTTTTAATGTTTTATTTAATTCTGATACAGAGAGAGACAGAGCATGAGAGGGGGAGGGGTAGAGAGAGGGAGACACAGAATCAGACACAGAAGCAAGTTCCAGGCTCTGAGCCGTCAGCACAGAGCCCGACGCAGGGCTCGAGCCCACGAGCCGTGAGACCATGACCTGAGCCGAAGTCGGAGGCTTAACCTACTGAGCCACCCAGGCGCCCCTAGAAATTATGCTTAAGGGTTATTTCCTTGTAGTTAGTTCCCAATTACCTGTCAGGCTGTCATCTAGAAATCCAAGGGATTCTTCCTTGTTTCCCTTCCTCTTCCCAACCGGATTATGTGTCCTGTTATATGTTATCATAATTCTCGGTGCTTCCCATTCCGGGCACACAAACACTTCAGGTGTTGTGGATTATTTATTATCTATCTCTACCTGAGGCACGGACTCTATCAGAGTTATTTGCTTTGATGGCCTAAATCTTAGCAAAAGGAACAGATAAATATAAACATACAAAATTTTGAGTGATACTGTATGAGTTTTATCATCTATTTAAAAATTAGCATGTGTAATTTTTCTTGTTTTTAAATACTTTATAATATATATATGTTTCTCTTGTTTTTAAATACTTTTTAAAACATATATAAATTTCATCTGTATCTCTATATAATAACTATTGGTAGATATAAACATAGAATTTTCCATTTTATATATTCAAATATAATAATTTTCCCCTTGATAGATTCTATCTATATTATTATTATTATTATTTAAAAAAATTTTAACGTTTATTTATTTTTGAAAGACAGAGAGACAGAGCATGAGCAGGGGAGGGCAGAGAGAGAGGGAGACACAGAATCCGACAGAGGCTCCAGGCTCCGAACTGTCAGCCCAGACCCCTACATGGGTTTCGAACTCACGAACCCTGAGATCATGACCTGAGCCAAAGTCGGATGCTTAACCCACTAAGACACCCAGGCGCCCCAGATTCTATCTATATTATTATACATTATAAAGACTTACATATATGCTTATGAACATTTTTCCCAATGTTGTACAGGTTTTATATTTATATTTAAACTTTATCTCTCCTACTCCTAGAACTGTTTTTTAAACTTCTTGTTATGAAAACACAGAAAAATAGTGTAAGGAGCTCTCATGTGCATTATAATGGTCAATCCTGTTTCCTTTATGCCCCTACCCACTCCTTTCTTCCTTATTTTTCCTCCTTAAGTTATTTATCTATTTTGAGACAGCAAGACTGGGGAGAGGGGCTGAGAGAGAATCCCAAGCAGGCTACACACTGTCAGTGCAGACCCCGATGCAGGGCTTGAACTTAGGAACTGTGAGATCATGACCTGAGCCGAAAGATTTGGTGACTTAACCAACTAAGCTACCCACGTGCCCTCCTCACTCCTTTCTTCTTAATTACTTTGAAATGAATCCCAGATGTCATCTTATTCATCTGTACATATTTCTTTCAGTGTCTCTAAAAGATAGGGTCTCTTTAAAAAGGTATAACAACAATATTCTTGTCATCGTTAAAACAATTAACAATTAATTATTTCTTGTAGGATTAATTTTTTATGTACTAACTGAAGTAGGAGTCTCCATTATTTCCCCTCTCGGTTCTTACTGTCTGTCTCATCACCAATTTTTGAACAATCCATGCTTTTCAGTGTAGTTCTTTCTCTTTGAGGAGCCTCAGCAGAGAGGACTGCCTTTCTTTTTCTTTCTGGTCCCTTTGCTTTATGTGTTTGGCTATACTAGCTCTCTGCCTTCTTCCTTCTTTCAGTTGTCAGTTTTAAAAATCTGGGGCCTTTGAGCTTCCTTTGGATGCTGCTGATTAGCTGTTACCTACTTACTTTATACAGTGTGGAGCTGAATTCCAAGTTGAGCCATCTCCTCCTCTACCGTGGCTAACATTCTTCTCAATGCACAACCTTCCAAACTGGGAAGGTTGAATTTGGATCTTTCAATTTCCTTGGCAGCTTCCTCCACACTGCACAGCTCTATCAGGGGGAGGAGCTACAGATTAGACCTACTGATTTTCTTCAGTGTCTCCTCTGCACTGTAACATATTCTTCAGAGTTTCCTGTTTGGGGCTGCGTTTTTTCTTTCCTTCTATATCAGATATAGGCTTTCCCCATTATTAATGTTCTGCTACCCATTTTAATAGAAACTTGGCTCAGGAAGCTGGATATATGAACCTACATGATGTTACAGGAAGTCCTCTATGAACTTTCTTGGGCGAAAACTTTTAACTTATGGATTAGTTCTACAGAGGCAAAAGCTGTTAATTGTCCAATAATTCAAGAAGCTTCAAGTCTTTACTTATCATGTTAAGAAACACCTTTGGCAACTTAATAATAACAGCCAAAATAGCCCTCTGAGATCAGGTAATGACTTACATTAATAAAGGAAATGCCAGCTCTGTTCAACCCAAAATATTGACTTCTTTTTTGCTCTTGTTCTATCCCATAAGACTTTTTTTTTAACCTGGCCTCAGATTCAGATTCTGTGAAAGTTAAGATACAACCATACACTCTGACCTTTGACTATACAGAGGATACTGTGAGTTGTGAGAAAGAGCACATGGTTAGAATTGGAAAGACTTGATTTTATTTTCTTATCCCTTCTGTCCTAGCTGTGTGCTTGGAGCATGTCACCTCACATCCTTCAAGTTCAGGGTCATTAACTATAAGATGGCTTGATAATTGTTTCAGTCATGGGATGGTCGTGAAGATTAAGAGATAGAATAAACATAAAAGTTTGAAACATATACTAATATTAGTTCCCATTATGAGTGGGTGTTTTGTAAATTAAGATGGTTGATAATAGCTGACCATCATTGTGAGATTTAAGATCGCTGGAAAGGAGAACATGAATGTCCGCTTATTTTTTTCGCCATGGGAATCCACAGGAAATCCTATGGTTTCTGAACCCACTTGCAGCTCACAAATTCTTTAATTCTATTAAACTAGAGAGGTTTTAGAGCTAGTGTATTCTTGCATAGTTTTCTCAGGTTGATTGTTAGTTACTACAGACACTGAGACTTGAAATGGACTTGTCTGTTGGGTTCCCTGGGAAATAGACTCTGAGGAAAGCTATGCATGCAGAATGTGTAAAGGCTGCTTTTAGGCAACAGGCTTTAGCAACGGACACCTGAGTAAGCTGAAAGGGCCAATAGACGGATAGCAACGACCAGCACGACCAGCACCAGTTGGTGCAAACACGCAATGTGAATAGGCTCATTAAGCAACCCACCTTGAAATAACCATAGGCTCTAACTGACCAATTACAATAAGGCATAGTTCCCAAGATTACCAAAAAAGGGAAAATTCCATAGTCCCTCACTCTGCTGTTTAACTGCGGCTTCTCACCACCGCCTTGTCACAGATAGTCTCTCCTTTGGTGTCATACCCACCCCCACACCTTGGGGGGTATTCAATAAACTGCTATCTCTTTTGTTCTGCCTTGGGTGAATTCTTTCACCTCCAGTGCCATCAGCCCCCACCCAATTAGATGCCATACAGAGTGTTTATTGGAGAGTGCTGGTAGTGTCAATGTTATGAGGGGTGAGGGAAGTAGTTTAAATTGGGGGAGAGGTTTAGCAGGGTGAGATGTCCTCACAGCCGAGGCTTTAGTCAATTCCACCAGGAAGGAACCTTGGAACTTGTGTGGACCTTCTGAACTGTTCTGCTCTGAAGCAAGGGAATGTGATCTTAGTGTTTTCCCCTTTCCATCACCAAAGGATGCCTTAGGAGAGAGTGTGAACTTAGTGGAACTGGTGCTCTTCGGTCAAGGGCTGAGCTCTTAGGTTGTCAGCCATCAATACTCCCAGTGGCCGAAGGCTTGAATATCTCCAACCTCAAGGTAGATCTGTACAGTGAATACAGTACAGTGAATTTACTACAACTGTCTTTAGCTCTGAAACACTGGTTGGCTACTGGGGAGGTCTCAATTTATCTTCACAAATTGCCTTCTCATTTGTTTTCTGTAGCTTAATTCCTTGGCATATAGCATTTACATAAGTTTGGGCAAAGTAAATTCACCATTCTGAGACTTAGTTTCCACATATAAAGTATATTATTCACACTGTTGTTGTTTGTCTGTGTGTGTGTATTAAATGAGATTCCATTCATGTTTTGGATAAGACAAGTTGTAAATAAAGTGCATTGTGCTCTCTGGTGGGAGTGAATATCTTGAGACATGACTTTGGAGTTCTAGGACATGAGAAATCATAATGTCTGATTATAAAACATTCTAATCTGATTGCTAGGTCAGAATGATAGAAAAAGCCTCCTTTTTGCTTGAGTTTGAATAATTTCAAATATGTTTATAGGCCTCAATTCCTCTTCTCTGAGGTCACAGAGGCCAAGGCCAGCCATATACCTAGGTACTGCCCAGCTTTGAGGGGGCATACGTTAGGAATTTGACTAGATTTAGAATTGAGTAAAAAAAGAAAAAAACATCACCACATGGCTTTAACAGTGGCTTGGTTTAACTGATATTCCTATTCCTGTTTTTTGATCAATGAGAAGTGGAGGGGATGCCCGAAATTTAGGGGCAAGCCGGGCACTATTTATATTGCTTCAACTCAACCTCTGACTGAGGTAAACCCTTTGAATTCTTAAAAAACTTTTTTTTTTTTTTTTTTTTTAGTTTATTTACTTACTTAGAGCACAAGCAGGGGAGGGGCAGAGAGGGAGAGAGAGAAAATCCCAAGCAGGCTCCGCAATATCGGCACAGAGCCTAATGCGGGACTTGAATTCAAGGACCTAGAGATCATGACCTGAGCTGAGATCAAGAGTCAGATGCTTAACTAACTGAACCACCCAGTTCCCCCAACTCTTTAAATTCTTTAAAGTAAGATTAGTGGGTGTTAAAGATTAACATCTAAATAAGGCCCTCTTCCTAAGAGTTCAAAGTACCAAATGGCCAAGAAGTCTGTAGGTTTGTGTTCCTGTGCCTCAGCTGGAAGCCATGAAAGCAATTCTTGATTGTTGCTTTTATATCTTGACCTTAGTTATAATATAATCTCATGTATATGGGCTGTGTTAATATTCTATGAATTAACAAGCATGCTGCTTTGGATAAAAAAAGCAAGTAGCTTATACTGAATTAAGTATTTTTCTCAAAGAACTGTTTTTGAATTTAGTTTATCCACTGAGGAGTTCTCTTAACTGTGCTGGAGGATCTTCTAAATCCATTCAAATACGTTTATAGGCCTCAATTCCTCTTCTCTGAGGTCACAGTGGTCAAGGTCAGCCGTATACCTGGGTGCTGCCAATAGGTGGCCATGTACCTTCAGCACTCGCCAGCTAGTGACATCCAAAACACCAAAGTTTTCTATTGCTTTTTCTATTGCTAAAAAGAGTTACTTCTTATAGTGGAACTACCCTAGAGATAAGAGCACAAAAAATGCTCTTCCATTAATAACTTTGGTAAAATCTGTTAATTTTTTCCAATCGGAAAATTAGCTTAGAACAAATTTTATTTATTTTTATTTTTTTTAATGCCCAGGGCAGAGCCCAGTGCAGGGCTTGAACTCACAACCCTGAGATTAAGACCTGCGCTGAGATCAAGAGTTGGATTCTTAACCAACTAAGCTACACAGGTGCCCTGAGCAAGTTTTAAAAATAGTGAAAAAACATAGATGACAGCAAAATACAAGGTTCTTGAGACTGCCTTTTCTGAAATATGATTTTTAAACGTTCAAAAATTTGTGTGTCGTTGTGAAAGAATATTGCATTAGAATTTAGAGGCCAAGTTCTTTCTAGAAGAATCTCTGATCTGTGAACTTTGGCAGAAGTACTTATTCTTTCTATGTCTACACTTCTTGTGTTAAACTTTAGGACTTTGGACCAGATCAGGAATCAGCAATTTTTTCTGCAAGGGCCAAATAGTAAATATTTTAGGTTTTGGGGGCCAGCCTGTCTCTGATGCAACCACTCACCCTGCCCCTATAGCAAGAAGGTAGGAGAGACAATAGGTAAATAAACAGGTGTGGCTGTTTCCCAATAAACCTGGATTTACAAAAACCTGTCACTGGCTGGTGCATTATATAATAGTTTCCAAACATGAGTAATTGTTAGAATTCCTGAATGTAATCTGGTATCTGTTGCCTGGCATCACAATACATTGTGGGTAGAGTCACAACCAAAAATCTCACTAGCACACAGCAAAAAACATTTATTTATTCCGTGTCTGTGACTCCACTGAGTTGGCCCTGCTGGGCTTGGTCACATGTGTTCAGTTCAGCTGGGGTTAGCTCTGCCTCCTGCTGCGAAATATTCATTCTGCATGTATTTGTTTGTTTGTTTGTTTGTTTTTGAGAGAGAGAGAGAGAGAGAAAGAGAGAGTGAGCATGAGCAGGGGAGGGTGAGAGAGAGAGAGAGACAGACAGACAGACAGACTCTGAAGCAGGCTCTAGGCTCTGAGCTGTCAGCCCAGAGCCCAATGTGGGGCTCAAACTCACAAAACATTGAGTTATGAGATCATGACCTGAGCCGAAGTCGGCTGCTTAACCAACTGAGCCACCCAGGCTCCCCCATTCTGCAGGTAGTCTGAAGCTACCGCAGATGCTCTCTCTGTATCAATGGTACAGACACAAAAGTACAAGTGTGAACATGGGAGGCTTCTTAAAGACCGAGGTTCGAAACTGGCATAATAACAATGTCACTTCTGTCCAAATGCCATGGCCCAAAGCAAGTCATCAGGACTGGTGCAAGTCAAAGGGTGGAAAAGTATATTCTACCCAAGATGAGGTCATGGCAAGGGTCATTCAATCAAACTGGGGACTTTTTATTTCTAGTTCTTAAAGCACACTATTGGGCCCCATGCCAGAGGTGTTGAATCAGTCAGTCCCCGGCTGAGTTTAGGCGCTTAACCATCTTGATGATCAGTCATTGCAGAGAACCACTCGATTAGATGCCTTCTCAGGCCACTTGCAACTCCATTTCATTTGATTCTATGAAATGAAGAAATTCTATTTTCTTAAAAGTGCACTTTGTTCTCAAAAACTTTTTAAATGTGATAGCTAGGCTCTGCAGTCGCTTGGCATTTCAGGGTCACAAAGCAGGCTGACCACGTCCTTGATGGAAACTCTATTCGCCCCCACACAGAGCTCTGACCTGCTTTCTCCTCACCCACTCCTCCACCTCCTCCCCAAAACCCTCCTGGGGGGGCCGGCTCATCAGGCACTTATGGAGGCATTTGGTGATGGCCATCAGTCGGCACAGCTGGATTAAAACCAACTCATTTCACACTGCAGTGGCTGATAATCAAACGGTACTACATGCTTTATTAATTTGTAATCACCCCTCTCCCCCCTTCCCTTTTCTTTTACTCCTAGGACACTTAAAAATTCCTTGATTGTGCAACAGTGGGGAATAATCCTTCTCTACAAAAGGTGGCACTTTCATTATACAATTGCTAAACTCAGCATCTTGGGGGCATTTCTCATGAATATTAAATGCTACATTTTAAAATTTATATTTGGGGTGATTTTTCTTTTCTCATTTGAAAGAAGCTTTTAATTGTGGCATAATGGCTGGCCTGCCACCATCAATATATGTGGGTCAATAGTCTATTAGCAGGTAGCAATGTTAAGTCTCTGTAAAGTCACAGCTATGGTTAGGGGGAACACGGACACCCGGATAAGCCCTTTCATGAAAGCTGATGTCAGCATGTCATTGCCAACTACAGAAGGATTATATTCATCATTTGGCTTGCTAAAATAACATGAATTTCTTTTAAAAGTCCATACTTTTAAATTGCCAGCATATGATTTATGCAACACTAGAATTTGTCAGCTGGTTTAAGCCTACAGAGACTTATGTAGGCAGTGGGTGGGAAGAAAATGCGTGATGCAGAACCCAGTACTTTTTTTATGTTAGATATTACTCATTTTTATTAATACATTACATTTATATAGAAACGTTATTTCACATACCATGAAACTTCTTTCAAAATGAATTTAATGAAATCTACTAATATAACCCACAGTAATTGCACATCACCCCCTAGAGGTGGCCAGAGGTAGCCCCAAACAACCCCAAAACAATGATTTGCTGTGTTGATGCTATTTTTGAGTGACAAGTAAACAGTATTCACATCATGTATTATATTTGTGTCAGTTGTTTTGTGAATATTTCCAGTTTGGGGGAAAAGAATCCACAAAGCATCCAAACCCTCAGGAATCATTTAAAAGATAAGAAACAGGTAATAGAGGGCAGTGATTTGACAATAGTCAGCAGACATTTTTTTTTGTAGGGGGCCAAGGTGTAATATTTTCACCTTTGTGAGCTCTGTGAGCTCCATTGTGATACTCAGCTCAGCCACTGTAGCATGAAAGCGGCCACAGACAACACACAAACAAATGACTATGGCTATTGTCTTGTTTCGGGAGGCAAATTAATGCTCAGAGACTGAGTTTGCCTTTGCCGACAATTTACTGAACACAGGTTCACTGCAGGAATGTCACAGGCCAATAGCGTGCAGGAAAATGGTTCTTAATAAGCAAAAAGAAATAACAAACGCCAAGCCAATGATAGATTAATCACACTGTTGTTCCAGGCAAGGGAAGATGGAAGGAGTCAAATCTAAATTCAGTTGAAGGGTACCTTTATATGTGTTGGTCCTTGGGAGAGATGGCTTAGTCAATTCAGAGCTGACGTTCAGCTGCCAGGGCACAAGTACAAGTCCCCTGTTGCTAGAGCACGTTGCTAGGGAACGATGCCGCTGGCATTGACAGGCCAGAGGGTCCTTCTTGGGGTGCTTTTTGGCTTTCACCACTGCTCATAAAAGAGTTGTTTTTACCTCAGCAGGACCTAATTTCCCCTCCATCTTCGGAGAGCTACTTAGATCAGCACAGTGTCTTGTCCAGATCGAACACTCTGAGGCATTGCTCACAACCTCCTCGTATTTATAGTCAAAATGTCTCCTTGCCATAGTTGCTTCTTCATATGTTTTTGTTGATAAGCCCCAGCAGGTCCTGAATGCTTATCAATGTGTCATTGATAAGCTTACTTCACTCTTAATCAAAACAACTTTACTCTTCAAAACAATTTCATCTTTTGTCATAAACAAGTGGATTTGGAAGCCTGTCAAACCAGTATTATACAACAGCTATAGTCCAATACTATTTTATTTACAAAAACAGTGCAAAACACCAATTAAAAGACAGAGATTATTAGAGATCCAATCATATATCATCTATAAGCAACCTACTTTTAATATAAATACAGACGTAGATGAAAAGTTAACGGGCTAGGGAAAGATATATTGAGCTAACACTAATCAAAAGAAAATGGGAGCAGCTATATTAATTTCAAACAAAGCAGACTTCAGAACAAGAAATATTGTCAGGGATTAGGAGGGCCATTACATAAATATAAAGAGGCCAGTTCTCCATGATGACATAACAATCCTTAATTCATACATGTCTAACAACAGAGCGTCAAAATACATGAGGCAGAAACTGAACAGAACTGCAAGGAGAGGTAGACAGATCCACTATTATAACTGGAGACTTCAACACCCCTCTCTCAGTAATTGTCAGATCTGGCAGGCAGAAATTCAGTAAGGACATAGTTGAACTCAACAGCACCATCAATCAGCTAATCTAATTGACATTTATAGATATTTTGTCCAACAAGAACAGGATACACATTTTTTTCTCAAGTTCACATGGAATATTCACCAAGACAGACCATATCCTAGGCCATGAAACACATTTTAACACATTTAAAAGAATAGAAAATATAAGCAGTGGTTCTCAGACTGCAGTGGAAGTACATTAGGAATTAAGAAAAAAGATAGTTGGAAAATGCCAAAATATTTGGAAATTAAATCACACACTTCTAAATAATGGCTCAAAGAAGTTTCAAGAGAAATTTAAAAACATTTTGCATTAAATTAAAATCAAAATATAGTTTCCAAAATTTGTGAGATGCAGCAAAAGCAATGTTTAGAGGGAAATTTATAGCATTGGATGCACATGTTAGAAAGAAGAAAAATATAAAATCAAAAAGAGGCAATGGACTAATTAAACCCATGGGCAGAGATTGTTGACTCTTTATCCAAAGGATGATCAATTTGATTCTAAAGTAAGCCAAATTATTTCACTCCACTCTTTGTTTACAAAACCATGGACAGCCATCCTAACCATGAGGCCATCTATCAAAATGGAACTGCAAAGTAAATTAGACAAAATAAATGCAGACCTAGAATAATGCTCCTCAGCATCTGTCCATGGATGATTGGCATTGTTACCCCTACCAAGCATCCCTCTATGAACCTATATTTCTTCTTTTTTAAAATGTTTATTTATTTTGAGAGAGAGAGAGAGAGAGAGAGAGAGAGAGAGAGAGAGAGAGAGAGAGAATCTCAAGCAGCAGAGCCTGATGCAGGACTTGATCTCATGAATGGTGAGATCATGACCTGAGCCCATAACAAGAGTTGGATGCTCAACCAACTGAGCCACCCAGGCACCCCTGAACCTATTCTTCTGACAGCTTCTTCCCTCCAATAATCTCAAACTGATCTACCTTTTCACCCTCATTACAATTTATATTCTTTATGCAAGATTCCAAGTGATCTTCAAAAACTCATTCATCTGCTTAAAATTCTTTGTTTTTCCCATTGCCTTTATGATTTAAAAAATCCTTAATACCTGCATGACCTGGTTTAATCTATGCTGTTCTCTCTCCCCAACCCAATCTTATGCTTTTGTTTCCATTCACTTATTATTCCCCCCAAATATTTTCTTCTGGTGCACTGGGTATCTGCAGTTCCCTAGAAGGTGTCTTCACATTCCTCTCTCTTCTTCTAGATAATCCTTCCTTGCATTAATTTCCTATAGCTGCTGTAATAAATTACCATAGTCTTGGTGGCTTAAAATAACAAAATTTAGCCTGTTATAGTTCTGGAGGCCAGAACTCCAATATCAGTTTTACTAGATTGAGGCTAAGGTGTCGGCTCTGAGAGGAGGCTTTGTTTCCTCGCTGTTTTCAGTTTCTAGTGGCTGCCCGTGCTCAGTGCGTGACCCCTTCTTCCATCTTCAAAGCACGTCATCTTCTCCTCTGACTGCTCCTGCATCCCTCTTACAGGGACACTTGTGAGGTCATTTCAGGGCCTATCTGTATAATCCAGGGTATCTCCCCATTTCAAAACCCTTAACTCAATCATATTTGCAAAGTCCATTCACTACCGAATCTAACATTCATAGGTTCTGACATTAACATGTGGACACTTCTGGGAGACCCTATTCAGCCTACAGCCTACCACACTAATTTTTCATCTTCCACATCTTGGTTTTGTGTCTTTCCCCCAGAGAGGATGACTTGACCCTCCAATCTCCAGTCTGCAATGTGCTCCCTCACATTGTCTCATTCAGCAAACCCTCTCTTTTTATTTCACCTCAATTACTTTTCAGTTTAACACCTGCCTCTTCCACCAGACTTTAAGCCAAAAAGGTCAGAGAACGTGTCTGTTTTATCATTGTTGAGTAAATGAATTAGTGACGTGGGGGTGCATTTTGATGTTTGCCACCAAAGGGCACAACGTGGTTTCCTTAAGCAATTTGAATTTATGATAATGACATTTAAAGTAACATTTTCCTTTTTCACCTTGTTCAATTTTTTCCAGTGTACTTTCTTTTACAATTGGCTGAGGGAAAGCATTTTTTAGGAAAATTTTCTTTCTGGCAAGAGAAATAAACAAAATAAAATACCACAAATTAAAAGCCCTGTAAGCATATAAGTTAGTTATCAAGTGTTTTCACATTTAGTGCAGTCTGCCCTCTTCTCAAAGAAATAAAAACTATAATATCTGTACAACAACAATCCCTACCAATTATGGAATTTTTTTGCATTTGCATTTTTATGAAAGTATATTTAACACACAATAAAATGTGTAAGTATTTACCATTCACATTTTAATTAACAACTGAGTGCTTCAAAGCTAGCTCTTTGGCAGGTCTATAAAAACAAAAATAAATGACCTTCAATTTTTAATTACTTTTTATGGCTTTAAGCACTATACCTGTTTATGGTAAAAACTATGGAATAGAAAGAACCCAAATAGGAAAATCAAAATCATAAAGAATGTCACTACCCAGAAATCATTAGGCTTTATTCTGAGTGGCCAGGCAACATTTTTGGTCCCTTTTATGAGCTCTCTCCTCACTTTTCTCAGATAGATCTATCCAGTCCCAGCTGTAAATACTGTTTATATGTCAGTGAGCCCTAGAATCTATTATCTCCTGTCTTTTACCTCTCTCTGGCCTATGGAGCACTTGACATCTCTGCTTGAATGTCCCATGGACATCCCAAATATAACAGTTGCTGAAATAGAACCTTTGACTTTTGCTCTTCATTGGCCTTCCTGGTCACATTAGCATTTCATTCCAAAACTCTAGGATGTGCTATGAAAAATGATACCAAAAAATCATGGAAGTAAGTTACATTAGTGCATTACTCTTATTAAAGTAATCAGAACTTAATTAAAAATTTTTAAAAAGTTATTTATTTTGAGAGAGAGGCAGAGAGAGTGAGTGGGGGAGGGGCAAAGAGAGAGAGGGAAAGAGAATTCCTAGCAGGCTCCACACTGTCAGCACAGAGCCTGATGTGGGACTTGAACTGACAAACTGCAAATTCATGACCTGAACGGAAACCAAGAGTTGGATGCTTAACTGACTGGGCCACCCAGGTGCTCCAAACTAGTCAGAATTTAACACTCAGGAAAACAACCAAATATTCTGTAAGTAAGAAGGAAGTTACTTTCTGGTAAAGGTCAGATGGTAGAAGGAAAGGTGACTGAAGTGATAGTGGATAAGTCAAGTAGCTGAACATTTGAGAAAAGGTACATGTTCTCCAGCCCACTGTCTTTCTCTCTTTCTTTGTCTCCCACTCTCTTCCAAGTTTAAATTCTCCAAAACTCTGTATCTGAATGATTCTACCAGTTGTTACTCAATCTAATGGAATAGAGCATCTAATGGAATAGAGCATTCACATCGACCTTTATAGCAACAGACCAGCCTAGATCTTAGGGAAATGGTTAATTAATGGAATCAATTCAGTAATAACTATTTTCTTAAAACATACATATTCCAGGAATGCTACTTTTGGACATTTGTCTTAAGAAAATAATTACTTTTGTTTGCATGACATAACTATAAAGCTGTTTTGGAACATTTTATGTATATATATTACATCATATACTTGCATATATATATATACACATCATACACACAGTACATAGAAGAATATGTATTAGAATTGAAATAGTGGTTAGTGAAGTTATGAGTGGTTTTAAGATTTGCATTTAACAATTAGAAGGAGATACTATATAAGCAATTATAAAAAATTGAAAAAATTATATAATTATAAAAATAATAAAAAAATAAATATTTTCATAAAATGTAAGCAGTGACAGAGTAAGTTGAGGGACGGTTTTATCAAGGAAAAGGAAGCAATTTCCTCGAAGTCCTGGTTCCAAGTTTTCTCAAGGGATTTGCCTCCAGGAATAAGTTCCATCTACTCCAGTATTCCTGGTCCTCAAGGACTTCCAGATTCCTTCAGTGCATGGAAGAGAACCACAAATAATGCCAAAAGTCTTAAAAATGTTGTGATCAATAATTCAGTAATTTTACTTCTAGGACTTTCTCTAGGCCAATGATTTAAAAAGGCACAGAATGATTCACATGTAAGATTTATCATTCCGTGAATTATGATGAAAAATGGGAAATTTCCTGAAAGTGAAACAAGAGCATATTGCTAGATAAATTATGGCACACTCAATGCATTTAATATCCCATTTCCAAACAGTGTTTTAGAATATGTACATGAACATGTTAGCCTTTGTGAAAATGAAGGGAAACCTCATTTAAAATTGAGTCAGGCAGGCCTGAAGGGGGCGCTCTCATGCAGACCCACTCCTTGCAGCCTGCATCACCTGATGGAAGAAGAAAAATAAGAATTATTTTGACAAGGGAGACCACTTTTCACATAAGAATTTTATTTCCTGTTTTTAATGAAAGAATGGAAGACCCCTCTCTGATCCAGCTACAATGCACTAACCACCATTTACAGTTTACAGACAGTGAGAAACCATTGCAACTCAAACTCTTACCCAGTAAACTTTTGTTCAAAACAACCCTCCCCAATTTCCTTAAAGCCTAAAAAAAAGCTTTCCACTTGTTTATTTGAACCTGCCTATGGGCCATCATAGCTTGCTTGTCCCAACTTGCAATTCCTTAGCTATTCCTGAATAAACTCATTTTTACTTAAATAAAATTGCTCATTGCTCTGTTTCAAGTTAACAACTTCCAGAATGTATGTTACAAAAATTTAAGCCTATTAAGAATATCTTGGTAGTTTCTTCTGGTAGGTAGAATATTGGCCTTCCAAAGATGTCCACATCTTAATCCTTGGAACCTATGAATATGTTACTTTACATGGCATAACTACCTTGCAGTGTGATTAAGATTAAGGATCTTAAAGCGGGGAGACTATCCTGGATTATCTGGGTGGCTAATGTAACCACAAGGGTCCTTTTTAATGGAACAACTTGCCCCACTATATTTATGTTGTTGCCCTGGAATATGGAGGAAGGGGCCATGGGCCAAGGAATGTGGGTGGCTTCTAGAATCTGGAAAAAACATAGAAATGTATCTTTCTTTAGAGTTTCTACAGGGGACTATAAACCTACTGCACTTTGGTTTCAGCTTGTGTTAGGACTTCTGACGTACAGAATTATAAGATAAATTAATGTTGTTTCAAACCACTATGCTTACGGTAATTTGTCACAGCAGTTTAGAAAGCTAATATAGATCCTCTATCAGAGAATGAGTGAGTGAGAGAGGAAAGAAAAGAGAGCCAGAGAGATAGAGATAGATAGATATAGAGAAAGACATTATGATTAGATTGGAAAAATATTTCCTGAATTTGGAGAAAACATGAAGTTAGGAGAACAGAGAGGGCATGGGTTGGAGAGAAAAAAGATGGCAAAATCCTGAGGGGTAAGTGTAGACATATAAGATCAGGAATGGGTGTGAAGAAGAGTATGGAAACAGTGGAAGGCTACAGACTTGAAAGGGCCATGCAGAGACAAATAAGGAATGTCACAAGGTGATGCTAATTTTTTATCGATTGTTTCTTCCCTCCAATACTTTGATACTACATAGACTCAGAAACTCACCTAATCCTAGAGAAGGAACAAAGTGAGGGGCTCTGAAAAGATTGAGGATAAAGATGATATTTTCTTGCCTAACCAGTGAGAAGGGGGTACAAATTATATGTTGAATAAAAAAGGAAATTAAGGAAGTTATGTCTTTGCACAGTTGAGTTTATAGCCTGACAAGATAACACAAGGTATCGGTTTATCAGAGAAGTCTTATAAGAACCAGAAATCTAACCCTGTACCAAACCTTGCTAATAATTTTAAGTCCATGGAAGATCAAGAAACACAGACAAGGGATATCAAGGGTGGCTCCCCAAGTACTTTCCCACATGAATCTCACTTTCTTTATCTGAAATAATAGATGGGGTTGCCAAGTGAGGTTTTCTGGGTATTTGACATAATAGGCAATTATATGTGAATTATGAAACATTGCCATTTTATACCCTTGCTATTGTATAGTTAATGTGACATCCTTAAGGGAGCCATGACTCATAGGTTTATTTACTGTCTATAAATGGGTGTATTTATTATATGTAATCCTTTAACCATAGACATTATGTTCAGAGCATTGTTAGATAAAGTCTCTTTCTCTTAGGAAATATCATTAGTCTAATTACCCCAAGGTCCAGTGGACAAGGATATTAGTTATCCTTTTTCTTTATCATTTTTCTTTATCTTGTGGGCACCCCTTGTAAAGCTAGTGGCTTTAAGTCCTTTCTTTCATCTGATAATTTGTAACAACTATAGTAACCATTATTATTGACATAGAAAAGAGCTTTAGAAGGGCTTTAGAAAATAGTAGTCAAGTTGGAAGACAAAAGATAATGTGGAACATACTTTTAAGTACAATTCTCAATTTGTAAGGGGTTCTCAATTTCCATACCAGGTAATGAAGTTATGATAGTGTATAAAGTGTTAAAATTTGTGACCAATTTAAAGTCAGGGTAAAAACTGGGATTGCCTTTGTTGTATAAGCTGATCTGTAGATCTGTTGCATAATGGATTCCTTGATAGCATAGATTTGAAGTGTCAAATGGAGTAGAAACGTTGCCTATGGCTCACTCTCCCACAAGGGGTGTGTGGGGTGGGTAAAGTGGAGAAATAGGTCACCTCTATGTCCTTTGTGTCCTAGGCCATTCCTATGGGGCTTATGGGGAAGGGAAAGTTATGGGACAAGGCAGAGTAGGGGCAGTGAATGCTGTGACATACACACAGTTTCTTAATTTAGAGATGTGACCTCCTTTTGAGACAAGAACTGCTATCTCTTAAGCAATTTTCTAGACTTTAGGAGTAAAGAGCTGTGGTTGAAGACAGAGTAATGGATTATCTCCTCATCCTCCCCAATTCAACACACACACACACACACACACACACACACACACACACAGCACATTCAATCATTCTAAATTCTAGAAGAAGAGGGGCTGGATTGGGCTTCATGCCAGAGATTCTCTCCTGGGTCAGTGGGAGAGGAGAAGAACTCCGACAGGTTTCTAGATAAAATATTGAGGAACATCACTTTAGGGCTCCTTTAAAGGCATCAACCACTCCTATATGACATATCCCCTGAACCCCATCTTCCTTGCTACTGAGGACCAGAATAGTTTATGTACAAACTGATGGTGACTACAAGATCACCTAGAAGTATTTTCCATTCCAGAATACAGATTGAGAAAAAGAATACACATATCCATTCTATTTCTTGTTTATTTGTAATCTCTTTCTATTTTAAATGCAAATCTATAGGCTTTAAGCTACTATTGGTAAAATAGCTTTTTCAGGCAAGTCAGATTTTAAGCTCCATTTGACTGCATTGTTTCCATGCATTTTGAGTTCTCAACCAGTACCAACTTGCCTATGAAGTTTTGGAACATAGCCCATTTGTAGCCTGGAAATGTAAATAAGTCCCAATATAATTATCAGACTCACTTATTCATAGTGTCATTCCCTGAACTAATTTACATGTCCATGTTTTTGGCAGCAGACCCTTTAATGACCTGGATGCCCCCATTAGGTTGGCCTGTTTTGTCCCAGCAGGCCATGACACCCTGAAACACCCAGCTTAGAATTAATAATCTACCATGGTAATTAGCAGCCCAGTAGAAATGAAAAGATCACAGCTAAAGTCATAGCTATTTATTTAAGAGCAAATTATTAAGTAGGTGTTCAAGATTGTTTCTGTGTGCTCAACCTCAGGGAGTGTTCTTGTAAATTGCAAGTTTGCTGCTTCCAACATAAAAAGACAAAACAGCAGCAATAAATATATTCCTTGGAGGGAAAATATAGACATTCAGTTTGGATGGTTGACTTTACCAAAAAAGTATTGTCTTAGTTGTTAACGAAAAACACACACTCACTTGCACATACCCACACAGACCTACACAAATGCAAATACACAAAGTAAAACAGTGGCCGGTAGTGTTTTTCAGTTGATTCAACTCTATTGTATCACTGAAAGTTCAATGACACATAAATCCACTCTAGAAAAGTGGAAATTTACAGAAAAAAATGAGTAGTTCATAGATGAGTACAATCCTCATTCTTTGATTTATTACTGTATGACTGTGAAAAGTATGGCATTTAAATACAAATTATTTTATTATTAGCATGGGTGATGGTCAAAGAATGATATTCCTTAGGATAAAAAAAAGACAAACATATCTCAATGCCATATTTAACTGCGACCAAGATGTTTGAAGCTGTTCTGCTCATAATAAATACAATTCAAATGTTTTCTTTTAGGAGGAGAATGTCCTCTGCAATGTAGAAACTTGTAGCTAGAACAGGAAATCACATCATTTAAATCAGATTTATTAAACAAGTAATTTCATTTTCCCAATATACTAAAGTTTAAGAGAAGTCAGACACGTGGGGACTTTGCTAATTCAATTCTAACTGGTATTCCCCCAAGATTTTATTTCCATTCATTTTGTGAAGCCTGTCTGTCCAGATGTATATAATGCTCCTTAGATTTCCTGCATCTTGTCCACCTTGCTGTTCTGACCACAGCTGCCGGACTCTGAGCATGCCCGTGTGGTTGTATCACGTGTGAACTTGGACCAGCTAGCCTTATTAAGACAAGTTTGAAAGTTTTTCTTATTGTCAACTTTAACAATGTAGTCAGATAAGAAAATGGGAGAGTGAGAGAGGGAAAAACAAATCAAAGTTTCAATCCAGAAGTCATATATTACTTTTAGCCCAGAGAGCTCTCCAAGATTTATCCTGTGTTCTGTGCTGCAAGATGAGAAGAAAACCATATTTAATTTTTTTTCTGAATCATTTCCCTCTGAAACAGATCTTTGCCATGGTTTGTTCTAATGGTTTCACAAAATACTACTCACTTTTCTTGCTCGTTTTCTCTTTTAGTTCATTTTGCTTTGTATTTTTAGGAAGAGATCTCCAGGACTGTTAGAACACTGTATAATTGCTGTTTGTCAGAAATAACCTGCTCTTTAAGCCAGTGGATGAAGAGGAAAATAATAAGAAACATATACATGATGAGTCTTTAAAACCTTTTGCCTGAAAGGACCAATCTCACAACAGGATATTATTACCCAACACAATGACAGTCTTTTCTGATCCGATTGCACAGAATTATTTCCTTCTGCTCTATTCAAAACCACCCATTGGCTAAAGAACTTCTTATCTTTTGACAGAATAAGCTCTAGAGAAAGTACAGTTGATAAAAGAAGTTCTGTTTAATGGTTAAAGCTGAGAATTAAGTTAGAATTTCCTGGTGTAAGTTGGTCATACAGAGATTTTTATATTTCTTGCTCTTCTTGGTTTAGTTATCACATCTGAAAAGTATTGCCAAGCCATGAAATAGGATTACTGATCTTCTTACTATTAGTGGATTCTTTTTAATCTTCAGAGGAGTATTTTTGCATGGGGATAATAATTTTTCCTCACATGATGATGTTTTACAATTTATTATCTATTTTGTTCTGTCTTTGATACTGTTTCTATATTTATATCAATCCCTCTCTCTTGGTTTTCCAACACAAAAACTAAAACAAGTTACTATAGAGAGGGAATCATATTTATCACAAACTTCAGCTATATTTCCTCGTGTATCTGGGGAAAAATGACTGTACAAGTTGATAATTATTTAACAAGGACTTACTGAGTTGGGCTGACCAACTGGGAATATGTTGTATCAGTTGATAAACCTGTCATTCTCCAAGCTTCCACATGCTGTAAAGAGAAAAAACCTATAATGCTTTTCACTAATTCACCACAATGTATTCTTACCTAATATCTTTTGTCTGATTTTTCTCAGTAGTCACTAAAATTTTCTTAATGTAGATCTGGTACTTTTGGCATTGGGATTTCGTTGCCTTCAAATGCAAGCTCAGAATAAAAAGAGCTATTGGCGAAGTTGTTTCTCGAAAGAGAAGGCACTTCCGTGTCTTGAATGAACTCCATTTCTACAGTGATTTACTGGAAAAGGAGTAAGGATGTGACATACCAGAAAAGATGCCTGAGATGAATTTTAAATGAAAACTTAGGGAAAGGAGATAACATACCCTTTTGTGTTAGCTTGTCTGTTGGTGTTTTAGGAACAGAGTTGAATTAGTCATATACCATATTTAATAACACAGTTACAATTTGTCTTTTCAATGTTTTTTTCATATTTTATGTATTTGTCACACTCCCACCCTGATACACAGGCACCTATACAAAGTCTAATCTGTTTGGTACATGTACTAGGATATTTATGCATCCTTGAAAAATACACTGTGTTATTTAGCAAATATTTAAATTTTCCTGAAATAGTATTCAATTGTAATGTCATGCTTTTTTTCCCACTATTTTAACTCAACTTTCTATCTACAATTGCTGTATCATTGCTTAGATCTATGGCATAGTATTTATAGGGTGTCTTCATCACATTTTACTCATTCATTCCCCAGATGATGGGCATCTGGGGTGCTCTCAAGTCCTTGCTACAACAAGCAGCACTCTGTAACATCCCTAATGATAGCCTTTTTGGAATGTGTGTGACAGTTTTTCAGCGCATACACCCAGGAGTGGAATTGCTGAATCATATAATGTAATTCATATATTACTAACTATTGCCACATTATCCTCCAGAGTGACTGTATCAGTTTACATTTTCACTGGCTGTGAAGAGAGATTTTTGTTTCCTCATATTTCTCTATCAATTGGTGTATCTTTTCTGTGTAACAAATTACCTCAAAACTTGACTTCAAAAGATTTATTATCTCATTTTTTGTGGGGCAGGAGTCTGAGTGTGGCTTAGCTGGGTAACTCTGGGTCAAGGTCTGTTGTAAGGCGGCAGTGAAGCTGTGAGCTAGGGCTGCGGTCTCATCTGAAGGCTCAGTTTGGAGTGGGGAGGATTCACTCCAAGTTGTTCCTGTTGTTGTTATAGGACTTAGTTCTCCATGAAATATTGAGCTGAGGGCCTCAGTTCCTTAGTACCTCTTTGCTGGAGACCTCCTTCAGTTCCTTGCCACTTAAGACCACTTCATAGGGCAGCTCACAACATGGCAGCTGGCTTCATGAGAGCAAGCATATGAGAAAGGAAGAGAGAGCAAATGAGATAGAAGCCACACTCTTTACAATCTAATCCTTAGGGTGACATCCTCTCACGTTTGCCCTATTACATATGTGAGAAGCAAGCAGTAGGTCCAGACTCCTGTTTCCTGCCCCAGTTGAACTGTTAAAAGGCAGTCATACAGAGCACTTAGAAAAGTGGGTTTTGGAATTAGATATCTTTGTATCTGGATCCTGATTCTGTCTCTGCCTATATTTATGATCCTAGGGAAATTGCTTACTTGCATAAAACTCAGTTTTCTCATCATTACAGTGAAGATCATATTACAGTCTATTTCATGAAATTATTTTGAAAATTTAATAAAATAAAACATTAGAAATCCTTAGCATGGTATATATAGCACATATAAATTTTTCAACCAATATTTCCTACTGTTATTTTAATTAAAGTATGTCTTTTGTATTGGGTTTATATTGAGAGAACGCTGAAAAAAATGCTTTCTTAGGATGTATATTCTGCAAAAATGGGAAAGAAGGAAATGAGAAGACACTGCATATTAAGGAGAATGTTCAACAAAATCCAGGAAGCTATGAAGGAATCTGAGCCTGTCTGGAATGTGGTCAAAATAGACATCTTTCTGTAGGATTTGAATATTTTTAAATGTATCATTTGGAGGAGAAAATCAATAGAGAGACATGTATTATTTTAGATGGTGAGACTGGATGGAGGGTTTTAGTTAGAGAAAACAGAATAATAAAAAGTTTAAAAAAGGAAACAAAACAGTGATAGGAAGTATGGAATCCAACAATTGGCAGAAATAATCAATTTTTATGGGTAAGATGATACTAACTTTTGGTTACTTAGGATTATTCTACTTCTCTAAACCTCTCTAATATTAAAAAAATTTGATATGAATGAGCCCAGTCAACGTTTTGGCTGTTCATTGCAAATGAGTGACAGAGGCTGCATTTCAGCATGGGGACATAAGTGGTGAAGAAACATCAAAAGCACTTCACACTTGTGTTTTAGAAGCAGTAAGAATTCAGTGCCAGGGCCAATGGAACTACTCCAACAAGGGATCTCTCCACATGTACTGTGTTCACAGGGCTCCCATCAGTCAAACGTGATTAGTCATCTGCTTGCAACAGTAGTGCTGGCCGACTGGTGTTTTACTGCCATACATTATTCATCTCAATATAAAGGATAAACTCAGCTCTGTTAACCACTGCCTGAGGGCCTTCTGAGTCAAGAAGGGAATATGTTGTTTTGGAATTGTGTTTCTTTATGGGAAGGGAAAAAGCAGATTAGCTATAAGCACTGGCCAATACAATTCAGTTAATAAAATATGTGTAGTCAAAGTAGTTTTTAGAAGTTGCTTATTAAGATATCAGAAAAATTTCTAGAAAAGCCCAAAGCAGGCACAATTAGCTTTTACTTCATTTCTATGTAAACTTTACCTAGATGAATTCTGTTTCTGGACAAAGTATATTCAGTTGAGGTGCCTAGCTAGTAAATAAGGAAAGCATCTGAAAAATGCTGAACTATGTCAAAAATCTCAAAACATCTTGTTTGAAATCTCAGCTTTTGACAGGCAATGAATTAAATAGTAAGGTAATTAAAATCTCTGACAATTATATGAAAATAAGTTTATTGTGAAAATGGCAACGAGTATCAGTAAACACCTATAAACACATAGTCATGTGTGTACACACAGAAAGAGAAAATGAGAGAGAGAGAGAGAGAGAGACAGGGGGAGGAAGGGAGAGAGGGAGGGGAGATAGAGATGAAATGAGGGAGACTGGTTTTTCTTAAGCATAAAAATTTATCTCTCTTTATGTTAAAGTTATGATATAAACCAGCATTTACCAAAATTTTCCTTTTTTAAAAAGCAGCCCTATTGAGGTATAATTGATATACAAAGAATCACACGTATTTAGTGTGTACAATTTGAAGAGTCTGGACATATGTGAACACCCATGACACCATTACCAGAATCAAGATAATAGACATATCCAATACCTCTTAGAGTTTTCTCATGTCTCTTCATTTTTTCTTTTTTTGTTGTTTGGTAAGAGCACTTAACAAGAGATCTACCTTTTTAACAACTTTCAATGTGCACAACACAGTATTATTAACTGTAGGCACTATGTTATACAGCAGATCTAGAGGATTTATTAATCTAGCAAAACTACAACCATACTCATTAATAATAAATCCTCATTTCCCCAACCCCCAAATCCCTGGAAATCACTATTGTGTTATCTGCTTCTATGAGTTTGGCTATTTTAGATAATTCATATAAATGGAATCATGTAATATTTATCCTTCTGTACTGGCTTGTTTCACTTAGCAGAATGTCCTCAAGTTTATCTACATTGTTACAAATGGCAAGACTTCCTTCTTTTTTAAGGCTGAATTATGTTGCATTGTATGTCTGTGCCTCATGGGCTTTATCCATGCATCTGTCAATGGACACTTGGGTTGTTTCCCTATGTTGGCTATTGTGAAGAGTGTAATAATGAAGTTTGGAGTTCAGGTATCTCTTTGAGACTCTGATTTCAATTCCTTTGGATATATGCCTCAGAATGGGATGGTTAAATCATATGACAGTCTATATTTGTTTTTCATAGCTACTGAGCCAGTTTACATTCCCACCAATTCTATATGAGTTTCAATTTCTCCACAAAATTATCAAAACTTACCTTTGTTGTTGTTGTTGTTGTTGTTGTTGTTGTTAATAGGCATCCTAATAGATATGAGGTGACATCTTGTAGTTTTGATTTGCATTTTCCTGATAATTCATGATGTTGGGCATCTTTTCACATACCCTCTGACCATTTGTATGTCTTCTTTGGAGAAATAGCTGTTGAAGTTCTTTGCTCATTTTTTAATTGGGTTACTTATTATTAGTAGTATTTGCTATTGAATTGAAGGACTTCTTTATATGTTTTACAAATGAATCCCTTACCAGATATATCATTTATAAACACTTTCTCCCATTCTGTGGGTTACCTTTTCATTATTTTGCTTATTTA
Organism: Suricata suricatta; assembly: GCF_006229205.1. NCBI lineage: Eukaryota > Metazoa > Chordata > Mammalia > Carnivora > Herpestidae > Suricata > Suricata suricatta. The sequence goes on from NC_043703.1 coordinate 118,450,424, forward strand.
TTTTGCTATGCAGAGCTTTTTAGTTTAGTTTTATGCAGACTATTTGTCTGTATTTGCTTTTGTTGCCTATAATTTTGGTGTCATATCCAAGAAGCCACTGCCAAGACCAATATCAAGGAGATTTCCCTATCTGTTTTCTTCTAGATTTACAATTTCAGGTCTTATGTTTAAGTCTTTTATTCATTTTGAGTTGATTTTTGTTTTAAGCTGGGGTCCAATTTCAGTTTTGTGGTTTGTGGATATCCAGTTTTTCCAATACTACTTTTTGAAGAGGCTATCTATTTGCCAAAATATTCAAAGTATTAGTTCAATAATTACCCTCTTTAGTTTGTTAAATATTTGAAGTAATACGTGTTGCTAAATTTTATATTTTTCTTTGTCATAAAGACAATACATATCAATTGGAGAAAACTTGGAAATTATAAAAGAGCTAAAGGAAAGTAAAAGTATCATCCAAAAATAACTAGTATTAATATTTTTAGGTATACTTTTAGTCTTTTTATTTGTATAATTATATAAGTTCATACTATTTTGTGAATATTCATTTACAGTATTATAAAAAACAGAAAATAAAATGAATTAATATTGTTTTATGCATATTTCTTTGTAATGTTTTAAAAATATAATAAATCAGTATTAGTTACTATGCCATCTTATGTTAATCTTAAATATTTAAAAAAAATTTTATATGTGTTTTTAAAATTTATTTTTGAGAGACAGAGAGAGACAGCATGAGCAGGGGAGGGTCAGAGAGAGAGGGAGACACAGAATCCAAAGCAGGCTCCAGGCTCTGAGCTAGCTGTCAGCACAAAGCCTGATGCAGGGCTCAAACCCATGATCCGTGAGATCATGACCTGAGCCAAAGCTGGATGCTTAACCAACTGAGCCACCCAGGCGCCCCCGTCTTCTGTTAATCTTGGCCTTATGTGGTTTCACAGTCTCAGCATACTCAAGGAAGACAGACTGCTTGAGGTCCTCTATGCCAGAGGTCCTGCCTGCCTTGAAGGCTTAACCCCTGCTCTTACCTCTGCCTGGAACACCCGTGGACCCCAGCTGCCCTCAGCAAAGACCTACCATCCTTCAGATCCCAGCTTAAAAAAATGCCAGCACAGCATTCCTGAACCCTCCTAATGGCTCTCTGTAGTAAGTCTGCATGTTATACTCTCTGAGAAGGTCCCTTGGTTAATCTCATGGACTCTGGGGGTTCTGGATTTACTATTTATGAGCCTTGTGACATTAGGCAAGTTACTTAGCCCGTCTGTGTTTTAATTTCTTCATTTGTAAAATTCAGATAAAAATAGCACCTTCTTCTTGAGATGATTGTAAAGATTAAATGAGTTAATACACATAGGAAGAAGTTAAAATAGTGCTTCATTCATGTAAATATTTTCTGCTTTAGACATTACTATTACAACCATTCTTTCTTTCATATTCTATAACCTCACTTACAAATATGCATTTGTGGGCATGTTGGTTCCATGTCTATTTTACCCCAGTAGATTACAGCTTCATGAAAGCAGGGTCTTATTTTCATTCATCATTACCTATAATACCCTAGTATAGGGGTGTGGATATATTTGTTGAATGAATGATTATTTATGACTCCATTTCTTTATGCTCTCATTTTTTGAAAAATTTTTCTAATGTTTATTAATTTTTGAGACAGAGCATGTGTGGTAGAGGGGTGGGGGGCAGACAGAGAGAGAGGGAAACACAGACTCTAAAGGAGGCTCCAGGCTCTGAGCTGTCAGCACAGAACCCAATGTGGGGCTTGAACTTGTCAACTGTGAGATGATGACCTGAGCTGAAGAAGGACACTCAACTGACTGAGCTTTTTGGGTGCCCCTGTGTCTCATTTCTTTAAACTTTTAATACTCTTGTAAACTTTGATGATACTTTTCAGGAGACATTTCCTTTTCACTTAATAGGCAAAAATTAAAGTTCTGACAATTTAATCTCTATTTTAATGATACAGTTTAATATCTTCAGCCATTGTTTTCCTCAAGTACTTTTACCAGACACCCAGTTTTATGATGCGGGGACTGGTTTAATACAACGAAGTGATTTTTATCACACAATTTCTTGCTGCAGTACTTTTTCCCCCGTCTTGTTGGTCCTCATTTTGAATCCCTTTCTTCAACAAAAGATACTGCCTCGATGGGATGGGGAAGAGGCGATTTCTCACTGCTGACAAAATTCAACATCAAACACTGTAAAATGCTGCAATTTCCAGTGCTGTGATTTCTCTCATTTTGCCTTCTGGCATCCCCTCATCACCTGGGTGGTTTGGTCATATGGTTGGCCACGTCTGTGTTATTTAACCTTTTTAGCACATATAGCATTGGTGACACTTTCAGCCTCCAGGAACTCCTATGATACATGCTTGCCACAGTACACTCTGCAAAACATTCAATTGAGCAAATGAAAGATAGCTCATGGGCCAGTGATCCAGCTAGAGCAGTGTTTCATAGCTATTGGGGATGACAGCAAGTAGAAGAATGCCCAGTACTGCTGGGAGGGCATGCTACCCGCTGTATTGAAATGGAGTGCTGTCCCTGCTAATTTGGGTGCTTCCATGACAAACATGAAGAGGAAGTTGTCAACAAAAAGGCCATTTTCTGCCTCAGTCCTGTCTGGCTGTGGCTCCCTCTTCTGTCCTCATCAGCTATCAGCCTTCTTCTCTGACCAAGTGAAAGCTTAAGAATCCTTTTTCCTTCTTCTGGGTCTTTAATATGAACTCTTACTAATTCTGACAGAATTTGTCTCAGTTCCCAACATGAGACAAAAATGCTTTATTCTGTAAAGACGAACAAATGAAGGAGAAAAACTGGAGATTTAGCAGTTAATAAAAGGATGCCCATCAGAGTCAGTGTTTTCCTATGAAGCAGAGTTTCTATGGGAAATACAATATGACTGGAAAATGTTGAGTTTGTATCACCAATGACTGTTGAGAGAATTTAGCATCTGTGAATGCTGAGAAGGCCATCAGGACAAAGGAAGAGAAATCTGGAAAGATTACTTGGACACCACAACCTGCCCTGGAGTGATGTCATTCCCTTTACTAAGGTCATGATAGTAATTCCATCAGGGTGAAATATTTAAATGGCAAATTACTGCATTACTGAAGAAGCCACCTTCTTTATCCCTATCCAGATTACTGTAATTCTCCTCTTCCTACTTAGTGCAAAGGAGACTTCTCCAAATTAAGAAAAACAACCTTAGCTCATTTCCAGAAACCCTAGTGTCCCAGATACAGATGCTGAGTGGAAAATTCTGACCTAATTCACCATGTCACAGAACCAACAATACTACTGGACCTGCCATAGAAAATACCACAGACTGGATGGTTTAAAACAACAAAATTTGTTTTCTTAACTTTTAGTCTAGAAGCCCCAAATTAAAGTGTCAGCAGGACCATGCTCTCTTTGAAGGTTCTAAGGGAGAACCTTTCATTTCCCCTTGCTAGTTTCTGGCAGTTGCTGCCAATCCTTGACATTCCTTGGTTTCCTCTACCTCCCTCATTACATGGCCTGCTGTTTGTGTCAGTGTGCCTCATATCTTCACATGGTGTTCTTTCTCTGTGTCTCTGTGTCCAAATTTCCTCCTTCTAAGGACACCAATCATTAGATGAGGGCCCACCCTGTTCTGGTGTGACCTCATCTTAAATTGATTACATCTTCCAAGACCCTATTTCCCCAAATAAGACCACTTTATTGGTACTAGGGATTAAGACTTGAACGGATCTTTCTGGGAGATACAATCCTACCCACTATAGACATCCAGCAACTAAATATCTTGTCGTTATCCGACAAGGCATATTCCTGATCCCTGGCTTCTGTTCTGCCAGGACCAGGAAGATATTTATCATCCCCAAGTATTCCCTAAACCCACCCTATCAAAACACATTTCTAAACTACATGATTTAATCTCCTCCAAAACTCTCTCTCAGATTTTCAGGGATTGAAGGCACTACCAACCTACCTAACACATTGTTTTAGTAAAGACTTACTCCCAGTATTTTGGGTGGTAAATATATAGTAGTAAAATTTGTACTTCCAGTTTTCAGAAGTCTCAGTATTGCCAAAATTTAGGTCTTTAGTGGCATGGTGATAAGAGTCCAGGTGGAGTTACCATTATGTTTGGTATGATATGCATTGTGATTTCTTCTTGTATCTCCTTAACTTTGACTCATCACAGACCATATCCTCTGCTACTTACCTATATTCAGCACTTTATGTAACGAGTTACCTTCTATGGTAAAGGCACTTTGACAATAGACAAACACGCATTGTAAAATCCATCTTTCTAATAGATGCAGTAACATTGTTTTTCTGAATTGAGTAGAAAGGATTTATTTTTTTACCGAAGGGCCACCATGTCAACAGCTATGGGGCAGTAAGTGCTAGAATTCTCTTCAATCTTGGAAGCTCTTTTCATATGTCATTGGACATAAATTAAGATCAACTTCCTTTGGTCCCCCAAAAATTGTCATTTTATGATACGTTATATTGCTATAGAATAGGTTGAAATGCCTCGAGGATAGCAGCTCTTCCTAAGATTGAGAAACCAGCGTACCCTTAGGTTGCATTATAAGGTCAATCATGCTGTCACCAAAATAAGGTTATTGTCACTAGCTGTTGTTGGGCAATGTATTTTTTTGAGGCCTGTCTCATATGCCTTGTTCACTCCAAATTCATTCACTCCCCGAGGAGTAGGTCTATTGAAATAAGCCAAATATCACAATTTTGTATCATGGTTTCCCTAGTCGATGCAAACCCAAAATTTGGTGGGATTTTTCTTCCAAGAAATCCCCCAAATTCCTCTGGGATAGAATAATATTTCTTGTCTTACAGATCCCCTTTGCAGGACATTTTCAGTTGCCTGAAATTCCCATAAGTGGGAATTTCCCACTGTGCTCATTCTAGTTCCTCTGTTCTGAGATGTCAACAGACTGGTAAAGGGTTCTGAAATACACTGGAGTGGTGTTAAAGGGTAATTTTCAACAAAAGACAAAATTATCACATTCATATAGACATAAAATGAACACAAGGCATTTTATTTAACTCATAATTAATGAGGGTATCAGGCAGATGCTAAAACTGATTCAAAAGAGAATCCAGAGAACAGACAGATGTATAGATCAGGGATACTGAAAAAGCAATACTGAAGGAAGCAAAACAGGATTCCCATTGGGGAGCAATGTAAAGATGAATGAATGGAGGATAATAGTACAGAAGATTTAACATAAAAAAAAAAAAAAACATGGCCGTCTGAGTCAGTATCAGTTGAACCTCTACCAGACAGGATAGAATTTACACGTATAGACATAAAATGTGCTTTTTAAGTTTTATTTATTTATTTATTTTGAGGGAGAGAGAGAGGGGGGGAGAGAATGAGTGGTAGAGGACAGAGAGAGAGAAAGAGAAAGAATCCTAAGCAGGTTCTACACTAGCGGGGGAGAGCCCAAAGTGGCGCTTGGACTCATAAACCATGAGAAAATGACCTGAATCAAAATCAAGAGTTGGACACTTAACCAACTGAGCTACCCAGACACCCCAGACAAAAAGTAATTTTGCATGGTGTTCAATTATCCTTAATTTGCAAAGTTGTAAAATAGCCTCTATATAATCAGAGAGTTTCTTTGGAGTCTAGACAATACATATTTTTCCAGAGAAGCATGCATTTCCTCCTGGCAATATCCAGCTAAGCCTAGATTTATAAGTCTTTCCAGTATTTTTGGTATATTGGTTTGTAGCATTACAATCTCCTTCCTTCTGGTGTGGAAAAAATATGGAAAATGACGGACATGTAGTTATATATCCCAGAGGTGTACAGTGGGCAGAAAGGCAAGGGAGCATGACTGGTGGGAAGATGGAGGGAGAGTGACAGAGAGAAAGAAGCTGGAGGGAACAGCCACGTTTAAAGGTGCTAGGTTACAAAGGAGCAGGCCAAGGCATCCCAGAGCACAGATCAGCGGAGACCCACAGATGAACAAACTGTCTCAAAGCTCCTGTCTGCACAGCAAGTCTCTGTAAACTTTCCCATCCAGATGTCTTCTCGGGAAGGAGGAAGGGAAAAGGAATCCTACTGAAGGAAGACAAACAGCCCTGATAAGAAGATTAAATTTTGAATTGAATAGTTTCCTCAAAGTGACTAAGCTAGAAAACATATATGAAATGGACTACAAGAGGCCAAATTTCTTTAAGGTACCAAATTTATTTCCTTTATCATCATTAGGAGTGGCACTTCAAACTTAGATGAGATCAATTATCAATAATATGACGTGTCATTAAAACACCATTGTAGACATGGTGTTTACGTTTAGATCACCCATTGCACACTCTAGAGACAAATAAGTACATCTCCTTCATATTTTATAATCTTTTTTCCATACCAGCAAATGCTTGGAAATTGCAAACAATGGGTGTTTTTTTTCTCTTCAGTATGTTGGAGTTGGTTTGATGGTATAGTTTTATTGGGGCTACACTGGTTCGGGACTAAACGATTCTGAAATGTTATATGTATCTCATTATTGCTAATAATTATTAACTATTAATATAGTTTTTCTATATTTTATAAATATACACAGTCTTGAACACACTTGTTGGTTTCCGTGTTTGTCCAGTGATTCTTGGTTAGTCAAGGCAGATAGTCATATTTGCAAGTAATGATGCTTTTTTCTTACCTGTATGTGTACTTACCATTTCTTGTCCTAAATTCCAGAAGGACATTGAATAATACTTTTGCATTTAGGTCAACTTCTTTGTTCCTCTTTGACTTCAATTGAAAAGTCATGGGGTTTAACATTAAGTGTATAGTATTAGTTGCTTTTTTGATATTGATGTTATTCAGCAGATCACAAATGTATTCTTTGACTTGTAGCTATAAAAACTCAGAAGGGAATGTTCAATTTTTCTCCTTGATTATTAAAGTAATGAATTATATTGATGGTGTTTATAATATTGAACCATTCATACTTCTGAAACAAAACCCCTTTGGTCAAAGCGTATTTTTCTTTAAAAGCACATTGTAGTCTTTCTGCTATTTTTGTTCTTTGCCATTATTTATGTTTTATTGTATTGAGGTCAGCAAATCTAAACTCTATGATTTTTACTTTTTGGAATGTATTGTGGTTTGCTTTATGGCTGAATATATGAAGGTGCTTTTGCAAATGTTCCATTAACATTTGAAAAGAATATAATGTGATATGTACAGGATATATAATTTAATGCTAGATAAAGCTATTAAATTTCATCACAGTATTAGTATAGGCATTTATTTTATTTTATTTTTTTTGGTCTCCTTAATTTGTCAAAGGCTGAGAACTGTATGTTACAGTTTCCTTTTATGATGATGACTTTGTCAGTTTCTTTTTGATTACTCACACATTCACTAAACTCCTATTGCACCTCTAGGCTTTCCTATCCAGTTTGAAACGCTGTTTATATTCATTTATGTCTACCTGTCTGGTATTTTTCTTTCCCTAACTGTACCTAGGACATTGCTGTGCTCACATAAGTTGCTGTATAGCTACTCACTGATTTTTTATATTCTCTGAGAAATGTTCCAGACAGGAATTAATTGAATCAATTTCATGTTTAGTATTTCAAGCTTTACAAGATTGTTCAGATATTTATGCCTCACCCTATTATCACTGAGAATTTATTGCAATAAGTCATCTCTTATTCCTCCTTAAAGAAGCCTTTGTTACTAGCTAGTTAATGTACTCCAAAGAAAAAGTACCCACCCAAAGCTGGTTCCTAATAAATTCTTTTTGTCTTTGCATTTGGATTCTGCAAAAATTCTGCTGTGGCAGGGACTTCTTTAGCTCCTCTGAAAAGAGAGGCAAACTAATAACGCTGAGAGAATTTAGCTTGGGTTTTCTTCATTTAACTAACATTTGCCCTTCCCGCGGTGTCTGTATTCTTTCCCAGAAATTGTACTTTGAAAACCCAATGTGAATGATAAGTGGAACTATAGTTAAAAATAACTCCCTGTTAACCGTTAATAAGTGTTAGTGTGGCAGAGGCCTGATGCTATAGTGACCTCATTCAGGCAGAATCAAAATGAGCTGTGCTTTAGGGCAGAAGCCTTTAGAATCTTCTTCCACTTTCCCTTTCTTGTGTTTTAATCAGAAATTAGTGTAAAGACTTGCCCTTTTCTCTGAGGCTGACTAGCTTTGTGTGTATTATCACTCCTCTCCTTATACTAGCCAAAAGCTTTTATTCAAGAGTGGCTGTTTCCTCAGATTCTATATTTGACTTTATCATCGAGAGAAAGTCTTCATGCATTAAAATTTTGCTTGTGCCTGGTACAACTACTGTGATAGATAAGGGGGAGGTAAAGGATGCTTGTTTGTCTGTTTTACAAAATCCATGTAGCTCCAGAGTTTTGTTCATATGCCAACCAACAGGAGGAAAATAAAATAACTCAAAATTTTATATGAAAAAATGATAAGTTTCCTGAATGGTGGTGGCAGAGATCCTGGGGTATATTTCTAAGGCCCTCACAAGGTGTGAGATAGAAAAGTAAACAATAGGAGGTCTGAGACTATCTTGCAGTATTAGTGTTAAGGCTGTTCTAGGAATTGCCTCAAATTAAGGGTGATACTCTTTACAGATGAGAATGTATTTTGATTATATAGTTGAAATCTGATAGAAGGTTTAGAACCCCAAGAGAACTGGCAGTGCTCAGAGGTATTCACATGCATTTATATTCTCTAGTAAATGCAACAGCAAATCATGGGTGGTTTTCAACACTTCTTTCAGATCTGCAGGTGAGGACATAACTCTATTAGTGTCTTGTATTCTGATTGCCTTTCTTCTTTGGTAATTTGGGGTGAAAGAGAAGAGAGGGACATGATCTGCAGGGCTCTGAGTTGCAGGGCCTGACATTGTAGAGACTGTGGAGCAATGGTAAAATCCGTCTTTCCAGGGCTTAACCTCATTATAATTGGGGGTGGTGGGACATCCTTTTGAGGCAGTCTTACTAAATCTTTTCTTTAAATGTTTATTTTTAAGATGGGGGTGAGGGTGGGGAGGGACAGAGAGAGAGGGACAGAGAGCGGGAGACACAGAATCCAAAGCAGGCTCCAGGCTCTGAGCTGTCAGCACAGAGCCTGGCTCGGGGCTCGAGCTCACAAACTATAAGATCATGACCTGGGCCAAAGTTGGACGCATAACACACTGAGCCACCCAGGTGCCCCAGTCTCACTAAATCTTGAGCGAAGGAACACATTTCTCTGTCTGTAGTTTCAAGGTAGACACATTTCATAGGTGTGGGGAGCGGGACCTCTAAGTGGGAGAATTTTATGTTTTTAGGGAAAATTTCCTGAAGATTCCCCAAATTGGATCTCACATAGAAATTCCATATGAATGTTGGCTTTTTTGAATGAGGAATTGAGGCAAAAAATTACTTCTGTTCCTACAGAGATAGGAGGAATCATGAGGTTAATAAAAATCTGTGTTCTGTAAATTAGACAGGCTTCTAACTTTTATATAGTATCCTGTTGACATAAAGGATGTTTACAGGGAAAAGACTGGGCTGGTTAAATAAATACTTAAAAGTGGGTAGTACTTTTGAAACTCATTGATTCTGTTCATATGCAGCAACAGAATACATAATGTCACTCCAGAAAGATGAATAAAATATATAATAAAAGGAAAAATGTGACACAAATCTAGAAACCTCATCAGGTACCAAGAGGACCAGAATTTTTTTAATACAATTTATTTTTTTAACATATGCAATTATTTTCCATCATTTACAATACAGTATTTTCAATGATACTCCAAACAGAAAAGCAAAGTAAAAAATCAAAACCCCCACTTCTATTTCATGTAATTAGACTTATACAGAAATTAGAAGGTTAGGTACCAACTAGTTAATCACCTAATTTCACAGCTATCTGAAGTGGCAATTGTAATATAGCAGCTTATCTGTGATACTTTCAAGATACATGATATAACTTATTACTTGCCCATAAGCTAAAACAAAACCTGCTTAATACCTTTCCTTAAATTCCACCTCTATACTACAGTATACTTGAGGTCCATGCAAAAAAGTGGCTACTTTTTATATAGAAAATGAATGATTAAGTCTTTGGTGCTGTAAAAGCAACTTCAATTAAACATAACCACCCCCACCACCATAAAAAAAAGAGGAAAGAAAAAAAAAGTAAAGAAAATAATAAGGTAAAAACCCAAGACACACTCCCTGGGGAGGGGGGGGGAACAACCAGCATGTAATTTCTGTCTTTGACAGAATGCATTAAATAAGCAAATACCACCAACAAGCAAAACAAGTACTACAATGTAAAAATATTTTAAAATATGATAACCCTCTCACATGCATAAATGAAAGGTTGCACACAAAGAACTCACATCTTTTCAAGCTTCAATAGTAAATATTCTGCTACTATGTATTAAATACTGCATGGTTTGCCCAAGCTAAGATGAAACCACATCATAAGTCAATAAGCATTTTGCATTTTCTTTCATTATCTACTCAAAGTCATGCCTACTGCACCTCTAA
>NC_043703.1:118461056-118484363 GCF_006229205.1 Suricata suricatta
TTTCACTTAGCATGACACTCTCAAGGTCCATCCACTTTCCTACAAATGGCCATATGTCATTCCCTCTCATTGTCATGTAGTACTCCATTGTGTATATATACCACATCTTCTTGATCCATTCGTCAGGTGATGGGCATGTAGGCTTGTTCCATGTTTTGGCTATTGTTGACATTGCTGCTATGAACATTGGGGTACATGTGCTCCTATGCATCAGCATTTCTCTATCTCTTGGGTAAATCCCTAGCAGGGCTATTGCGGGGTCATAAGGGAGTTCTATGGATAGTTTTTTGAGGAACCTCCACACTGTTTTCCAGAGTGGCTGCACAAGGACCAGAGTTTTAGAAGGAAAAGTAAAAAAGGAAATTTCACATATTAGTTGGTTGACTACCTAAGGCTAGTACTTCTTCCTGTTCATTTTTTTGATTCTATATTTATTTAAGCATTAAAAATTATTTTAAAAATTATTTTTTTAAATTTGGGTAGTATAAAGAAAATCTGAAATGGATGCTTACCCTCACTCATAATTTCCCAGCTAACAAGTAATTATGACTAATATTTGAGATGTTTTCTTCTAGCATATTTTTCTATATAATATGTTATTTTAAATTCAGATGATTTTTACCTCTTAAAAATGTCACGTGGACATTTCCCCTTGTAATTATGAACCTTTTGCAAAAAAGGGTGTTGCATTTCCAAAATTAGCATAGCGTCTTTTAAACAAATAAAGTGCTCTCAAAAAGCATCACAATCCAACTTAGAAAAAAGGCCCCATTGCCTAATGCAAAGTAGGCATCCAGTATATGTGAATGCCACCCAGCCTCCCTTCCAAAACCTCTCAGGGGAGTGCTGTGCATGCAAAAGATAGTCAATAAATGGTTGTTAGATTTAAACTGGCTAGGGCTAGCAGAAGAGGCCTTGCGTTTGGAATAGTATAAGATTGATGACACACCTTTAAAAAATGACAAATGGCCTGACTCAACTGTTAAATATGGTGTCATTCTCTTCAAACAGTCATGTCTGGTATTTATGCCTTTGTATCAGGTTCAATGTATCAGAATAGGATTTTATTATGTGTTAGGCAACATGATCTGTCTGTTGGTATTTCTCAGCTGTGTTACAATGAGTTCTTTCTCAGGGAACACCAGCTCATCTTTAAAACCCAGTTGGTGTTACTGGTAGGTAGTATGGTGCTAGTACATTTTATTCAGTGCATACAGTGTTTGTGGTGAGGTCTACTGAGATGATGATTTCTGAAAAAAGTCTCCCTCTTTGGGGTTGAGGTGCACAATCCTGGGAGGAAAGTCTCCACTTGGGGGTTCAACCTTATAGATCATTCATTTCACTTAGGGAGTTCCTTAATAATGCCCCCTTCCCAAAGGCTCTAATTTAGAGCCTTGTGGTGGCAGGGGGTGGGGGCAGCACTCTGTTTGTAGCCAGTGCCCCAGAGGAGGATTGTGATGTGCATTGTTAGGGACATGCTTTCCTGTTTGTCTGGGCTGAGTTTGGTATTTGAAAAAAAATTTTTAATGTTTATTTATTTTTGAAAGACAGAGATAGAGCACAAGCAGGGGAGGGGCAGAGAGAGAGGGAGGCACAGAATCTGAAGCAGGCTCCCATCTCTGAGCTGTTAGCACAGAGCCGGACGCGGGGCTCAAACCCCATGAACCACGGGATCATGACCTGAACTGAAATTAGGACACCTAACTGACTGAGCCATTCAGGCGTTCTCTAAGTTTGATATTTGAATAAGAATATTGCTAACTGTAGAAAGTTCACAAGGGATGAACAGCAAGAGATTTTTCTAAGAAATTTTCATTAAGTCTGTCTTATAGTTTGGTCTATAGTTCACCTTTTAAATTATGTAATCTTTATATATATATATATATATATATATATATATATATATATATAAAGAAAATGACTTCAGTTCTGCCTCATTTTTGGAACCCTTTACACAATAGTTCCTGGTTATCTTTCTACTTATATGGACTGCCCTGTTAACCAAAATAATACCAGGAGCAATGGCCTTCAGTGGGTCTTTGAAGCATCCCATCAGAGCATGTCATGGTAAGAAAAGGTGAGGACGAGTGGATTAGGGTCCATGCATTATCATGTTCCCCTTCCTTTAGTCAGAACGGTGTCACTTAGTCTTCTCAATAAGCTATCCCTTGAATTACAGGTCTCATGATCTTACAAATGTTTGAAAACCACTATTTCAGATTTTGCAAATAATTCTCATGAAATTTTTTTTCTCATTGAAGAAGTGATACATGAGTATATTTTCACTGTATTCAAGCAATATATTTACGTAATGGATTAAAGAAAGCTCTCATTTTCTTAGGGTGACTGTATAATGTATCTTTTAAACAATGGGACTTTTGAGAGTGAAAGGGTGGCTGTTAGTAATCACACTTGCATAAACCAAGACTCTCCTGGGCAAACTAGGACCTATGGTGATCTTATAGTTTCTCTCCTACACTCATTCTTTTCCACTTTTCCTCTTTTTTTCTCCAGACATCACGACCAACTACAACTTGCCACCTGTTCTTTCATAGTTAGGAGGTGATAAAATTTATTTTACCACTCCTTCTACACTTTGTATTTTCCCATTTTTAGTTATTACAAAAAATGCTGCAATGGCAATGAACAAATCTCTTAGTGTACATATGTGTGGCATTGCTGGTTGCATTTTTTATTTTAGTTATTTATGTTCAAGACTTTCTAAAATAATTACCATTGCAAAACAGAGACTTCTTTGAACTTTACTTGATGACTTGATATCATGATTATGGCTATTGTTTCTTGCATTGCGGGCAAATAAACAGTCAGGGTCTCAGGGACCACAGACCCTACCCTAAATGGTCCCTTCAAGTTATTGTACTTGTTTATGTTATTATAAAATCACATAATTAAAATACTGTACAGGACCTAAGAAATCATCAAATGCAAATCCCTTCCTTTATGGATTAAAACACTGAGGTCCATAAAACTAAACTTACTTATGCAAAGAGAGCCAGCAGGTTTGTGATTTTAAGCAATGTTTCCTGGGTGCCAGGCTAATTCAGTGTTCTTCTCTTTGCTGGCTAAGCGTTCAGCTAAGCTTCAGTTGCCTAACAACACCACTCCCTGGACTAATAGAGATCATTCTTTTCTTATTTGCTCTCCTCTATGTGTGTGACAATGCCACAGTTAAGAAAATTTTGGTTTCAAATGACAGAAACCCAAACAAAATAGACTGAAACAAAAAAGAAAATATATTGATTGAAACAATGGAAATGCTCAATAGTAGATGTAGGGATTCATGAGTTGAAGAAGCTCTGGGCGCAGTTTTCTGTGACTCTGGACTCTACCCTTCTCTTCCTCTCAAGGTTACCTTCAGGATGATTCATGGAAACTACATGGCTGAAGCTTTCCCAGAACTCCCATTCTCTCTCCAGACTGTCTGGAGGACCTAATGCCTCATGAGGGCTCCCACCGGAGCCAGGAGAATTTCATTTTTCCTAAAGGCCTCATCAATAGTCTACTACTGCATCACTGATGGAAATTGTGACTCATGCCCTCCTAAAGCAATCATGTGGTCAAGAAGAAGATATAATATACTGATTGACTTAAGTTAATTAGAGTCTACTTTGGGGCTGACATTGGGATGAACCTCACTGAACCTACAAGGCTGAGAATTTGGAATAGGGGTTTCTTAAAAGAAAACATGGGTGTTCTTGTTAAAGAATTGTGTTATGAATGGTGAGGAGGCAACCTATAAATGAGCATGTTATCTAAGAATTCACAAAGCAGGTTTATTAGAATGGAGAAGAAAAAGAGAACAAATAGGCAGTCACTGAAGGTATGACTATTTCTCCTATGGTTAAGTTTTGGGTTAATATTTTATGTGATTCACTTTCTTTATCAGAGGGCTCTTTTTAAGCTTTTTTTTTTGTATATTCTTATTCTATACAGTTGAGTTTTATGAATAAATGACAATTGACAGTAGGGGCCCCCAAACAATGTGAAGATATAGAATAATGGCTTAACCTGGGGGAAGCAGGAACATTAACAGTGAACAGGAGTGATGGGAATTGTATAGAAGCTTTGGAGACTCTTTGGTTGTTGTAGAATTTCAGGCCATTGAGTTAATTTGGACAACAATATTTTGTTGAGAGCTTTCTGGCCTCCAACTTCCATTGGGTTTTCTGTTTATTTTTCTTACTTAATTTGATGTCACCTCAATTTGAGTTTTATGTGAAATTACTTTCTGAGAGCTAAAGTATCTAGAATGCCGAATGGACACCAAGAACAAGCAAGAATCTCAGAGATGCAGTCAGTCAATGCTGTTTTTAGTCTTGAGAAAGACCTAGAGATGTACCTTTCAAGTTTTCTTCCAGAGTGGGAGGTTGGGTGTGGCCATATGACTTGCTTTGGTGAAAAAAATGTGGGTAGAAGTGATATGCGTTATTTCCAGAGGAAGCTTTAAGAGTTATTAGAGTATGATCCAACACATTCTTTTTCACTGTCTTGGTAATTTGGGGGGAGCGTTTGTGAAGATTGAGAATTCAATAGCTTGGTTACCTCTAAGACATGAGTGACCTGGTGATCTATGGTTGACATTGGTATGAATGAGAAAAAAAAACACACACAAGCACAACTTTTGTTGTTGAAAACCAGGAGTCTGAAAACCATGGGAAGAGTTTAACTTGTGTTAAATCACTGGGATATGGGGGTCACTTGTTACTAGAGAGTAATCTAACCCATTCTGATTGACTAGATAAACATTAAAACAAATATTTACTTTGAAAGTATTATGATGTAAAATAACAACAGAAATACCTCAGAATGATTTCTCTTATTATTTATCATAGAAAAACACTGAACATGTAATATTGTTAAGCCTCTTGAGTTATGTGATTAGTACTGCCTTAGGCAAAGGCCAGGAGGTGGGCGAAAGTTGGATTTTCAGAGATAATCTGCAAAAAACATCTTACACCTCCTTCTTAGGCAATCTAACACCCTTAAAATAAAATCAAGTAAAACAAAATTAAGAGAAAAAAACACTGCTTTTAATGGACCATTTTGCTCTTTTTTTCATTTTTAATGCATCCATAATGTGAAAGATTATGACTAAAATGACATGCTTCTTTTCCTCACTACTTTTCTAACTTTTCTGAAGGCCTTTAAGTTGTGATAAATATAAAGAAAACATTAAAAGTGCCAATCACATTGCCTTTTCCAAAAAAGATGTGACCTTTAAATTAAAATCAATGAAGCCCTGGCATCTCTTATTCACACTTTTGGGTGACAAAACAAGATTGATATAAAGAAAAGAGATAGAAATTTAAGATTTTTGGCTTAGTGCTTTAAGCCACCTACTTGAGAATATTCACTCATTTTATCACTCACTTCTTTAGAAATGTGAAATTTCCACGATTTTCCAAGATCCAGCTGACTTAGATATATTGATTCATTAATCTAAGACTCTTCTCATTGTAGGGACAAAAGGAACCCAGATACTGATACAGAATTTGGACTCACTCACGTAAGTGGGTGATGACAGAACCAGAAGCTAAGCCTATCTCTTCTTCCTACTACACCATGATATGCCAATCTATCTTTCTCTAGTGCTTCAAATACACAACCAAATAAAAGGCCACAGGTACCGTATACTCTAACCATCTGCCTTGCCTTTTTCCCTCCCCTGATCCTCCTCTCCTATTAGTCTACCTCTTGCTTACTTTGATGTACTCACCATGGCCTCCTGTGTTCTTGACCTACCCCTAGGGTGTTTACATGGGCTCTGCCCTCTTTCTCAAGCACTCTTTATCCAGATATCTCCATGGCTCATTCCCTTAACTCCTTCAAAATGAGGCCTAACTCTACCTCTTGTATTTAATGTGAAAAGACTCCTCTTCCATGCATTCTAAATATCCCTTATCTGTAATTTTCTGTACCTTTTTTTTGGACATTACATTTTTCAGTTTCTACCCTGATTATTATGTTCATTGTTATCTCTCTTCTTCCTAGAGTGTCACCTTCATGTAATCAGGGTTTTGTCTGTTTTTTTCATTGATGTATCCCACATGTCTATAACAGTCCTGATGCATAGCTGGGATTCAAAAATATTTGTTAAAAGAATAAATGTACAAATAAATAACAGAGAATGAATCCATATATGAATCAAGGGGCATAATTATGTGTTTAACATTGATAGTGCCTGGCTTTTGTGAATTTTCCATACAGGAGAAAAGAACTAACATTTGTTAAATAGTCAGGTTATAGGCAGGGGCCTAGGAACTTCACATAAAATATCTGATTTGATTTCACATGAATGGCAAGTGATAGCCTTTGAAGTAGGGCTATCACTTCCCTTGAGGTTGAGAAACCCAACTGGAGTTTTAAGCAATTTGGTCAAATTACTGTAGCTATGATGTGAGGATTTCAATTCATATCACTTTGGGTATAGTGTCCTTGCTCTCTCTTCTGCATTATGGGTAAGAAAAGAAGGTGGAGAATGAAGATCTTTACCATTCTTTACACAGAATTATGTATTTTGGATAGACACACCATAGGCTCCTGTGTTATCCTCTGAACAGAAAGAATTAACTCTCTCTTCTTTATCCTCAGAATAGAGCTAGTCATTGTATATGACCCTATATATTATTCTAAGTCATTCTAAGTCAGAACTTCAATTGAGTTTATAATATTGGCACTCATCATTTCATAAATATTTTTATCTTATGCTTTTAACCTTTGGCCCCAAATGAGGGGCTAATATCCCCCAGATATCACACATTTCAAATGCTAGTTAACATGAAGCTGGAGATAAGAAAAAGGAAAAAAAAAACCCAACCTTTCTCTGGCACACTTCTTTGAGCAATTTCTGCTGCATATGAAGAAAGTTGTTTTTATTGGGAAGCAGACATGCATGAAAGACTTGTATTCAATAAGAGTCTGAATAAGTAGTAATTGACAGACTTGATGACAGCTGCACAGTGCTTCCAGTTGTCGCTTAGGTCTTAGGGTTTTTGTGGTCTCCATGAAGACAGTTAAGGCTTTCCTTTCCCAGAAATAATAAGCAGAATGGTTTCTTGGGAAATAACCTGCATAGGGACTCTGAAATGGGTCTGTGTCAGTTCTGCTGATGTTTGCATTTGTACCAATAAGTTTTCCTATTCCTCAATTTCCTCATTTGGAAAATTAGTGTATTGGATCAGATGATCTGGAATCCACTGTTCAGGTCCCCAATTCTAGCATTTTCCATAACTTTATTTACTAGAAAGGAAAAAGGCCTTAGGCTCATTCCTAATATTATTAGTAACTATGTAACAGAGGAAATATTTCTGAAGCTGGATGGACACTACTGCTTTTTGCACTTGTCTGGCACATGCTACAGACTGTTTTGAAATAAAAAAGGAAAGCCTATTTCTTTCTGGGCAGAAAATTGATGGCCCTTACAGTATTTTAGAACAGTCATTTAAAAAAGTTGATTAAAGTGACCTTTAGAGTACAGAGTTTATCAATAGGTTCTATAGCCTTACTTACTATGTGTGAAAACGGGGACACAAATGCACAGCTTTTAGGAAACCTCTAATATTTGCTTAACTTTTATTCCTGGGAATCTTTAATTTACAGCTTTCAACAGCTACTCAAAGACAGAAGCTGCAATCAAATTACAGATTAGGCAACTGGGAGATATTGTACGGGTATGTGTTTCAGCGTTGGAGCTTTAGTCTCGGCCCCTCCTACTCCCAGCCCCCAAACAAAAAGTGCTCTGTGTAGAGGAGGAGGGCAGAGATGGAGAGCTGTCCACAGTTTATCCTAGGGGTTAGGTTTGTTTTGTTTTCTTTTTTTAAGAAATATTTCTTTATTTTGTACACGCATACATGCGCACGAGAGAGAACATAAGCAGGGGAAGGACAGAGAGAGAGAGAGAGGGAAAGAGAATCCCATGCAGGCTCAGCAGTATTAGTGAAAAGCCTAATGTGGCACTCGAACCCATCAACCGGGAGATCATGACTTGAGACATCCAAGTCTAACCGACTGAGCCACTCAGGTGCCCCAAGTTTTTGGGTTTATTTTTTATTTAAGTATATTTTTGAAAGAGAGAAAGAGCTCAAATGGTAGAGGTGCAGAGAAAGAGGAGACAGATAATCCCAAGCAGGCTCCTTGATGTCAGCACAGGGCCTGGTATGGGGCTTGAAGTCATGAATGAGGAAATCATGACTTGAGCCAAAGTCAAGAGTCAGATCCTTAATCAACTGGGCCACTCAGATGCCCCCAGTTTTGTTTGTTTTTTTAAAAAATTTTAAACATTTATTTATTTATTTTTGAGAGACAGAGAGAGACAGATCATGAGCAGGGGAGAGGCAGACACAGAATCGGAAGCAGGCTCCAGGCTCTGAATTGTCAGCACAGAGCCTGACGTGGGGCTTGAACCCATGAACTGTGAGATCATGACCTGAGCCGAAGACCGACGCTCAGCCAACTGAGCCACCTAGGCGCCCCCTGAGTTTTGTTTTTTTAAAAACAACTTTCCAAGTCCCTATTATCAGGGATCCAGGCAATGAAAACTCCTGTAGAGTTTTGCTGGACCAGAGTCTGCTAGAAATTGTGAATTAAGTTTGGAGTGAGCACGTCAAGTTTCCAGTCATCTGTGAGCTGAGAAAGATATTGAAATAATCCAAGTGCATATGTGAGGAGGGAAGACAGTCATTTTACTGGAGAGAGCTTTGTTTCATTCAAAGAGAGTAAGTAGAAGCCTCCCCATATGCATGAGGAAGACTACTATAAGACAGAAGAAAGAAAATAATATCCAGGAGCCTCGAAGATGAAGTTTTTTCTTTGTTTTTGGAAATAGATCTAGTGAAAGGTCTAGATGTCATCTTTAGGAAAGCCCTTAGCATCTTCAGAGTACACAAAAGCACTGTCTCTATGAAAGAGAAACATACAATCATTAAGGGTGAAGAAAGGGTGCAGAAAAAGCAGTAGAATTAGAAGAAGAGTGACCATAAAACAAGGACTGGTCTCCGAGAAAATAAAAATCTAATGGCAGAAATAAAATCTATATTTTCAGCTATAAAGAATTGAAGCTGCAGAAAAATCAGTCAGGGATGTGGAGGATAACTTGAGGAAAGCATCAAGAATTTAAAGGGAAAAAGATAAAGAGGAAAATGATGAGCCAAAACAAGTTGAGATGGATGACATAAACTATAAATAATAAGCATGCCTAATGGAGAGAACAGAACAAATAATTCAATGAATTCAAATGAAAGAAAAATTTAATGACTTTTCCAAAGACTGGTATATGCAGACTGGGAAAGCTCAATATATTTAAGCCAGAGTCAATGAAAAGAGACTTAGGCATAGATATTTTATGGAAAATACATTTAGATTTTTAAGGATAAAGAAAAGGTAACTTACAAGTATTTAAGCAGAAAACCTTATTTCTTCCCCCAAATAAAATATCTTCAGGCTTCAATTCTGCAACATCCAGTCAGTGCAGTAATACTTACAAAATTTTGAGGCAGAAAATCCCGTTACAAGCCAATAATAAAATATATTTGATGTTACAGCTTTTTCATATGCATATTTAATATAATTTTAACCTTTGGAAACATACTAGAGATGATGGGTCATAGTTGAGGGGCTGAAGCATGGAAATTGGCATGTGAAAGCATGAAGGGAGAGAAGGAAGTGATTAGGAGAAAATGGAGATTCAATGAGGGACGTTTTTGATGGAATTAACTTATATACTGGATTTGAGAATACAGGTTTGACTTGAAAGTGATGGATTAAAGGGAAGGTTAAGCCAGAGAACAAGATAGTGGCATGTGAGCCATCCAGCTTTCAGAAGGACAACCCTAGAGGAATAACAAGATCCAACAAGAGGACATAAGAACTGAGCAAAAATGATAAACCAAGAAGAAAGAAGAGAGGAGAAGAGAAGATATTAAGGTTACATTCTAAGAAGCCAGTATGTCATTTGGACTTTCCAGAGGTCATTCAGTGTCCAAATACAACAGTAGGACTTGATGAGAAGGGCAAGAACGTGAGATGAAACCAATCTAATAAAGGAAATGACATGGTCGGTGAATTAATTAGCACAGTAATGAGTTGATGACTCTGAATGGGACAAGCTCCAAGGAACAGGAGGAGTTTTATAAGTGTGCAGAAATAAGGGAGCCTGAGAGCACATTTCAAAATCAAAGAGAAAATACAAACCAGCTTTGGAAGGTTGATAAACTCAGGATATGGAGACAATATTTTAAGAATCGATGGAATATTTAGAGGATATTATTTATCATGAAAGAGTTATTCTAGAGGGTACAGAGGTTTTGGGGGAGCAATATAAAATTAATGAAGAAATGAAAATAAATTCAGTCTTGCCTAATAGCAAAAAAATTCAAACAGAAGCAACAGATATTGTTTTCATTTCCAAATTGGTATGAGTGTTACTCAATATTATCGATGCCACGGCTAAGTTGTCTTACATATTCCCTGTAGCAAGTTAAATGGCGTGATCTTTCTGGAAGGCATTTTGGGAATACACACTAACGTGTTAAAATTGCATATACTTTGATGCTGTCATCTCTTTCCTCTTTATGCCTAAGGTTACAGTTTAGATATTCTATATTACAGATAGCATTTCCTAATTTTCCGAAGCTATGTGTTTGCCTTTCCTTCATGCTCACATGATGCTCTGTACTCCCTCTGGCATAGCACTTATCACAAGCTATTAGAATCATCTTTTTACTTATATATATGTTATCTCCCAACTTTAAGTTCCATTTTGTTTTCCCACTCTGACCATGATCATTTACCTCTGAATATACGGTGGTTTCTAGAACTTAAGATGTGCTCATGACTATATAAGTGAATGAATAGATAAATGTAAGAATGAAGAAAGGAATAGGAAAAGGAGATGTATTTATGTTTGCAAAAAATATTGTAGAGATACGGAGAGAGTGAAAGTACAAGAAAGAAAGAGAGGGAGAAAGAGAGAGAGAGAGCTTTTAGACCATAAACACCAACAGTCTAAGGGTAGTTATTAATAGGGACTGAGTTTACAACTGTTTTAATTATCATGATTTTACTTGTCTGCATTTAAAATAAATCTTTAAAAAAATAATAGTAATAAAACAACAGCGGCACCTGGGTGGCTCAGTTGGTTAAGTGGCCGACTTTGGCTCAAGTCATGATATCACAGTTCACTAGTTGGAGCCTTGCATCAGGCTCTGTGCTGAGAGCTCAGAGCCTGGATCCTGCTTCAGATTCTGTGTTCCATCTTTCTCTGTCCCTCCCCTGCTCATGCACTGTCTTTCTCTCTCTTTCAAAAATAAATAAGAGACATTTAAAAAAATTAAAAGAAAAAATAAAAAACAACAAAGCCACCTCAAAAATAAAATAGATCTCAAGCCAACATCATTTTAAAGTCAAATAATTAAGGAAAAAGGACAGCAACTTCACTGGGGATGAATAATGTAATCAAGAGAAATGGGTGTGGTATAATGCAATAGAGACTGGCCAGCACTGTGGTAAACTGTATACTAGAAGCCCATATAAAAGATTTAGTGTTAAAATTAACATGTGTGGGCTGGCTCAGGGCACCTGGGTGGCCCAGTCAGTTAAGTGTATGACTCTTGATTTTGGCTCAGTTTATGATCTCAGAGATTCATGAGTTGAAGCCCCACATGGAGCTCTGTATTGACTCTGTGGAGGCTGCTTGGGATTCCCTCTCTCTCTCTCTCTCTCTCTCTCTCTATCTCGTTCTCTCTCTCCCTCTTTCTGCTCTTCCTCAGCTCGCACTCTCTCTGTCTCTCTCAAAAAAAAATGTGGGCAGGCTTAATAAGACATATTTGTGGGCTGAATATGGCCTTTATCTCTCCAGAAGGCAACCGTAAAGCAAGGATGAAGGTCAGCTTGTCTTCTATCATCATTAGTACTGACTACTGCTTGGCAGGTTCTATCCAGCACACTGACATGGGCAAAAACGGCGTTACCTATTGGAAATGGGAAAAGAATCATCTTTGTTGTTAGAATGATTATTTCTCAAGAAAATCTAGAGTACTCACATGACAAACTGGTAGCATAAGTAAGAGTAAGGTGGCCGCAGCAACTAAACAATGTTAGAAATACTACAACTTTACTACATGCCCCAAACTAGCAGCAATTAGAAAGTATAGTAATTAAGATAGTCTACAAGCACACTCATTGAACTTCCCCCTTACGCAGAAGCTATTAAAAGAGTAACACCATGAAAGTCCTTAATAAAACAGCCTAGTAGAGGAGTTTTGAGAAATTCTTCAGAGAAATTTTTTGGTGAGAAAAAGTAGAACTAGATTACTAAAGAAAAAATTCAGGAGACGTTGTTGTAAGCAACATGCAGAAGAATGCTGTAGAAGTAATAGCGATTCTTAACTCACAGAATCCTAGAAAAATTCAGGCTTGAAGTCAATATTCATAAGCAGGAGACCATGGGGAAATTGGTTTAATTGATTCAGGAATGTGGTCAACTGACCGCTGTCCTCCTAAGACATTCTCAGTTCTGATAACAGATGGAGATTCCTCTAGGAAGTTTACAATATTGTAAACTAAGTGAATGCTCTCTGCCTGTGGACACTAGCTGTGGGAATTCTCATAGATTTCAGTGTAAACAGTGGTTCTCAGAGGTAGAAGGATTTTGAGTTGTTGAGATGACTCGGGAGTTCTACTGGTATTTAATAACCAGGTGCCAGGAATGCTAAGTATCCTGATGTGCACAGCACACCCTTGCACAAAGCAGTATGATCTTTCCCTAAATGATCTGGACTGGTAGTCTCCAATAGAAATACAATTCAAGCTATACATACACAATTTTAATTTTTTCTAGTCGCATTAAAAAGAAACAAGAAACAAGTAAAATCATTCTGATAATATATTTACATAACCAAATATCTCCAAAATGTTATTACAGTATGTAATCAATATAAGATTCTTTATGATATATTTTTTATTTGTACTAAATTTTTGAAATTCAACGTGTATTTTGTACTTTTAAAGCACATTTCAATTTGGATAATAACTTTTCATTGGGAAGACTGATCTACATTCATGTTTATATTTCATGAAATTCATAGTTGAAAAAGTAGATTCACATGTATGGTTGTTCCAAGCATACTTACATATATATTTAAGAGCTCCTTTTCCTCTGCTATAGCAAATTGCAATTGCCACTTACTGTGAAATTTGTGTGTACCCTTTCTATCCTTTTTTCAGTGTTTTGATTGTAGTACCAGCTTTGACGTTTCCAGTTGATTCTTCATCAGTGTTACGCTAAAAAATATTTCAGAGTAAAACATAATTGTCCTTATTTATTTTTTAAACTAGAAACAAAATTTAATTATGCTATAGTTTCAGAAGTATTTCAATTTAATTGCCAGTTATCATGTACATAGGTATCCCTGTGATCATGCAGTCTGCCTAAAATACTGAAACAAATACATTCTATGTTACATCAGTGTATAGAAAAAATCATTCCACTGGACAGCTTGTTGACACTGACTAGATTGGTGGTGGGGTTATGTGTATTATTACAAACAATGCATGTGCTTGACATGCACATTGTAATATAACTATTATCTTATACAAAGCAATGGTAACAGTAAAATGTGTCTTAAAAATGATAAACTTGTGTCTAACAAAAAATATTCTACATGGATTCAGTTCTTAAATATAAATCCAAATTCATTAAAACACAAGGGCGACCATTCCGGCATCTTGTTACATGTTTGACCTCCGCTCTTGTCACTACTCAGTGGTCACTTTTTTCTCTAGCTACACTGGTGTCACTGTTTCTTCCACATATTAGACATGCTTCCCTCTCATGGATTTTGCCCTTGTTTTCTCTTCTTGAAGGCTCTGCCCCAGAGAGCTTCATTGGGTCTTCTTTGAGAGTGCTATTTAAACTTGCTCCGCTTCTCCTTCTCCCTGTACCTCTCTCCTGCTTTACTTCATTTCATGGCATCTGACCATATCACCATCTGACATGCTGTGTGATTTGCATATATCCATTTTATCATGCTTATGAGAATGAAGCATAGGTATAAGAATTTTGTCAGTTTTGTTCACTGGTGGTATATATTCCTCTGGAAGCAAGAACAACGTCTGGCTATAGTTGAAGCCCAATAAATATTTATTGAATAAATGAACTTATAAAAGGTAATTGTCAAAGAATAGATATGAGATAGACAACTTTTTGATAAGGACAGGGAAAAAGCAGAATAAAAGTAATTGATTTAATAAAAAGCAAAAATTAATGAATAAAGAGAAATTTATAGTTAAACATAAAATATGATGGAAGAATAAATCCAATCAAATTATGAATCATAAGAAGAGTGAATGAATTAAACTGCCCTATTAAAAATAGAGTAAAAATCCAATAAATGATTTCTTAGCTTCATCAAGAAATAAATAAAATGTAGGGAAATTTGTAGAAACTTGAGCCCATAATTATAGTAGAAGAGCTTAACACACCTAGTTAACTTTACATATAAAGTAGACCCAATTAAGGATATAAAAGATTTCAATAATCTAGCAATAAGCTTAATATTGTGGATAGACAGTATCCTTTATTCAATCAACAAAAGAGTAGAATAATTTCAAATACCCATGGAACTTGAGACACCATAATGCCATGACTAAAAATTAAGTCCCGAAGCAATCATCCAGATTTTATTAGAAGGAAATTTTTAAAAACTCAAACAATGTATAATTTATAGACCTGTTGATGTTGCTATTCCACATTCCCAATTCTATACTATAGAAATACTCTCAGATGAAAAGAAAAGTATATGTACAAACATGTTGATTGTGGCTTCATTTTTATTTTTATTTGTTGCTATTTTTTAAAGTTTATTTATTTATTTTGAGAGAGAGAGGAAGAGCAGAGGAGGGGCAGAGAGAGAGGGAGAGAGAGAGAATTCCAAGCAGGCTTTGTGCTGTTAGAGCAGAGCCCTATGTGGGGCTTGAACTCACCTACCATGAGATCATGACCTAAGCCAAAATGAACTCGGAGGCTAAATCAACTGACCACCCAGGCGAATTGTGGCATCATTTTTCATAGAGAAAAACTAAAAGTAACCTTCAGTTTATCAGAGAAAGAATGATTAAATAAACAGATGTTAATCCTATTATGGAATGCTATATAGCAATCAAAATATCACCAACATTTCTAAAATATATTGCTAAACATAAATGTCAAAGATAGATATGCAGATTCATCACACTTATTGAGGCAATACATATAAACATGTGAATGAATAGATCTAAAATTGACAGAATTTTTTTCTTTAAAAGGCCATTAACAGTTGTCAATTCTTTGAAGAGAAATCTAAAAGTATAAGATAAAGTAGGAAGCTTTTCACTTTCACATACTTTTCGTGGCCTTAAAAATATTATAATGTGATTTTAGTTTCTTCATTATACTTCTACTTTCAATATTTTCCAAAGTTCTATGACAGGGAAAAACAAACTGAATAAGCTTTATAAGTTCAAAGAAAAGTCTTTATTGATATAAAAGAAATTTGAATATATTCATCATAATTTCAAGAAGAGTAAACCACTGAAAAACTACATTCATTGCCTCATATAAAGAGGGTAATTAACAATCATATGGGCCATCATCTTGACAGTTCAACAACATTTTACATAATGGGGGTCAAAATCATTATAAAAATTAAGATACTCTTAAAAAAATTTGGTGCAATATTCTTAAATGATTGTATAATGCTTGATGGGAGCTCATGGTCCAGAAAATCTTGCCATTTTAGATCAATTGATAATTCTAATGGATTCTACTTCATTTCATGACATCCCTTTAAACATGTTTCAGAATGGTAAAGGAGTTTTATTGTAAAGTAGAAAAAATGTTGAAAAAACCTAGAATATTTGACCAATTTTATCCAGTGTGTTCTAGCCAACAATCATATTTCCTTAGACACATTCTTATTAAATAAAAGAGCAAAGACATTCTTTCTTCACTCCCTACTCCTTAGAAAACACAGTTTTCTCTTCAAAATGAACTTACTTTTCGATTAGAGTCTAGTAGCAGTTTCTGTAGGTATTTTGCCCTGCACCTCTTTATGAACAATAGATTTTTATAATACTCAATTGACATGGTTGAGAAAATATATCATTACTTGACATATAATAGCATATTTGCTTCTGGAAGTTACTGGACAGATGCGTGCTCAATGAAGACAGAAAGAAAGGATTAGGATCTCATGTGCTGTTTTACACGTTTGCACACACATGAGCACGCACACACACAAACTGAAGCACACAAGAGCTGTAGAAAAAAAGTTAAGTGAAGAGTTGGCACTGCAGAGGGAAATCTAAATATTTGGATTGAAAAAGTGATGTGGAACAAAGACAGGTGACTGTATGAGTTCAGCTCTGCCATTTTTGAGGAAGAATAAATCTCTAATGAAATTCCTCATAGTGGCAGCCTGTGGAGGACTCACTTCCGTGTTTGGACAGCTCATGTTTCTTGTGCAATGGGCTGTTAACTTCAGTGTGTATATTATGCATATCTGCCCGGGCAAGGCAAGGCGGCTTCTGTTTATAAATAATGTAAGTTAATGTAATGTATCAAATGCTAAATTAGATAAAGTTTTACATGAATAATAATATCAGGGCACTGGAGCTTTTTGGTGTCACCCAAATAAATGACATCAAAGTATAGAGCACACAGAATTGCCACCCCAGCATTAGGGATTGCATTTAAGAATCCCACAGATTTGGAATGGTTATTTAGAGTCTGTACCATAAAGATGCAGTTTTTATTAAAAAAAAGAAAAACTCTGGAACTAGATTTCTCTTTATTTTATGATACCTTTCAATCAATATTTGACTTAAATATTTACTTAATGGGGAAAGAATGATCTCTTCAATAAACAGTGCTGGGAAAACTCAATAACCACATCCAGAAAAATGAAATGGGATCCCTATCATATACTACTCACAAAAATTAACTCAAAATGTATTAAAGATATAAACCTAAGACCTGAAACCATAAAGTTCTTTGAAGAAAATACATGGGTAAAATCCATGAAATTGATGTTGGTAATATTTATTTATTTATTTATTGAATATGACACCAAAAGCACAAGCAACAAAAGCAAAAATAAATAGGTGGGACTATATCAAACAAAAACACTTCTGTATAGCAAAGAAAACAGTCAACCACAGAAAGGCAACCCATGAAATAAGAGAAAATACTTGCAATTCATATGTCTAATATGGTGTTAACATCCAAAATATCTAATGAACTTGTAAAACTCAATGGTAAACAATCTGATTAAAAATGGGCAGAGAAATTGAATAGACTTTTTTTTAATAGTTTATTGTCAAGTTGGTTTCCATATAACACCCAGTGCCCTTCCCCACAAGTGCCCTCCTCCATGACCATCACCCTCCTTTCCTTTTCCCCCTCCCCCTTCAGACCTCAGTTTGTTTTCAGTATTCAAGAGTCTCTCATGATTTGCCTCCATCCCTCTCCCTAACAATTCCTCCTTCCCCTCTTCCATGGTCCTCTGTTAAGTTTCTCCTGTTAGACCTATGAGTGAAAACATATGGTATCTGTCATTCTCTGCCTGACTTATTTCACTTAGCATGACACCCTTGAGGTCCATCCACATTGCTACAAATGGCCAGATTTCATTCCATGGACAGTACTCCAGTGTATAGATAAACCACATCTTCTTGATCCATTCATCAGGTGATGGACATTCAGGCTCTTTCCATGATCTGGCTATTGTTGAAAGTGCTGCTATGAACATTAAGGTACATGTGCCCCTATGCATCAGCACTCCTGTATCCCTTGGGTAAATCTCTAGCAATGCCATTGCTGGGTCATAGGGGAGTTTTATGAATAGAAGAAGATACATAAATGATCAAAAGGTACATGAAAAAAAAAGCTCAACATCACTAAGCATCAAGGAAATGCAAATCAAAACAACAATGAGAGATTACCTTACACTTGTTAGGATGTCTCTATATAAAAAATGAGACAATAAGTGTTAGCAAGGATGTGGAGAAAAGGGTATCCTGTGTATTGTTGATGGGAATGTAAATTAATGTAACCACTATGGAAAGCAGTATGGAGGTTCCTCAAAAAATAAAAGAGAACACTATGTAATCCAGTCATTCCAAATCTGGGTGTGTAGCCAAAGGAAATGATGTCACTATCTTGCAGAGATACCTGCATCACCATGTTCACTGCAGTATTATTCACAGTAGCCAAGATATGGAAACAAACTAAGTGTCCTTCAAAGTCTGAATGGATAAAGATGTGGCATACGCATACAATGGGTTATTATTCAGTCATGAGAAAAAAGGAAATCCTGTCTTTTGTGAGAACCTGGATAGACCTTGAGTTCACTAGGCTAAGTGAACTCACGTTGAGAGACAAATATTGCATGATATCCCTTTATGTGGAATCTAAAAAAGCCACACTTGTAGAAACAGAGTAGAATTGTGGTTACCAGGGGGTTGGGGGTGGAGGAAATGGGGAGATTGGTGAAAGAGAACAAACTTCTGGCTAGAAGATGAATAACTTCTGGGGAACTAATGCATAGCATGGTGATTATAGTTAACAATATTGTGTTATATACTTAAAAGTTTCTAAAGGAGTAAAACTTAAATACCTTTACCACAAAAAAGAAATGGCAATTATGTGACATGGTGAGATACTGGCTAATCCTTTAGTGGTAATAATTTTTCAATATATAATTATATCAGATCCACATATTGAACATTTTAAATTTATACAGTGTTATATGTCAATTCTATCTCAATAAATCTGGTAAGAAAGTTTTCAAAATGCTGTTCTCACTTGTCTAGGCTGAAAAAGAAAGTCTAGCATGATATTCCAAACCAGAAAAAGCCAGTAAACTTAAAGAACAGACACAAAACTAAAAATTCTTTAGTTTGTTACAGTATTAGAACATTCAATTAAACTTTTGATAGATTTTTATAGCAATTGCTAGAGAACTCAGGAAATCTTCAGTCTTATCAAATCACCCCTTCTAAACATGGAGTTCTCAGGGGTCCTAGATATACAAAGAAAGAAAAGGAAAGAGAAATTGAGATAATTGTTGATTAGTCACCTAGCACCATGCCAGGTCTCTAAGAGAGATGCAATGAGAAAAATTATCCTTCTGAAAAAGATGTCACCAAATTCCTGTGTAATTTGTGCTGAGCCGAGTTGAGCACATGAAGAGAAAACAGCTTCCCGAAGTGGCAGATAAGTTTGAGATCTAAAGTTGGAACAAACCACCTTCCCCCCCCCCCATTGCCCCACGCCTCCACCCTGGGTGCATTGCCAATATATTAATTTATTTGTTTCAAGTATACTTTTCCAACTTAATAAAAAAATCAACCTACAGATAAAGCATACCAAGGGAAAGGGGGTGTTTTCCTCCAAGATACAGCACAGAATTTGTCCAAACTGCTCATTCCAGCTTTCCTGTTCTGTGGGCCTATAGGACATCTCTTTCTAAGGGGCAGGCAGCTCTAGGCTTAAGCTGATGCTAAGACAGATGCTGCATGTAAGAGAAGAGAGTGAGAGAGGAGGATTCCTGAGAAGGAGTCACCTCCCAAGAGCCTATGTTAGACTGCACTTTGCCAATATCTTAGCAAACAAGGGTTTGCTTTAATGAGGTAGGTGCAGTGAGAGAAAAGAAATTACTCAGGGAATTAATATAATAGTAAATAAAATGTTAATATCTATTTTTAATGTAAAGATTAGTAAAGACAAATACTATATGATGTCACTCAAATGTGGAATCTTAAAAGCAAAACAAAAAGCAAGGAGAAACAAAATGAGAGAGAGAGAGAGAGAGAGAGAGAGAGACAAAGCAAGAAACATCCTCTCAATTTAGAGAACAAACTGAGGGTTACCAGAGGGGAAGTGGGTGAGATATTGGGTGAAATAGGCGATGGGGATTTGGGACATACTTATGATGAGCACTGGTGATTAAAATAAAAACATTTTTAAAAAATGTAAAGATGAACTATCCGGCCTAAAACAAAACCAGAAACAAAACCCTAACCCAATTACTTCATACTATCTAAAGCTAGAAAACTAAAGAAGTTAAGAATTTGAAGGAAAATATCAAGAAAATGAACCTAGTAGAAAGAAGGAAGTACCACAAATTCTTAGTAGATAAAATGAAATTACAGCACAAAAAGCACTAAAAACTATGAAGGGTCTTTTTGTTTTTTGCAAGGAGCAATTATAATACAGAAATAAAAATATTCTAAAAGCATTTTATATACTTAGATCAAGAAGAAGTAGAGAGAAAATAATAATAATGGGGATTTAAAAACATGTCTTTCAATCTTTAAAACATCAGATAGAAAAAAGGAACATATGGAAGATATCAGTAATATAATTTAATGGCTCATTATTTCAATATCCTTCAGAATTTGTATAGTAAAGAAATGACACCTTCTTTTCCAGACCACATGGAACATTTGCACAAATCTTTTTTCCCCCCTAGAATAAAAGAACCATGAATTCCAAATAATAGAAATATCTTTTTAAAATCTAATATAATATCATAATATAGAAATAATCACAATATAACAAACTAAAATCAGAAGGATTTAAAGGAAGCGGGAGGAATATGGGTATTAATTTCCTTATGTTTTCCCCAGGAGTCAATAGGTAATTTATACAGATAGAAAACTAAGAAATAGCGATTTTGATAAATTACTAAAAGGTATTAAAGTAACCATGAGAAGAACATATCTGGGCAATAAGGCTTCCATGTTACTTACGGAAACACCTGGATGACACCTAAAATAAAGAAAATAGAAACCAAATATCAAGATATAGAAGACAAAGAGAGTTTAAAAGCATAAAAGAGATGGTGAACTAAGACTATATATAGAGAGAGGGAGAGAGAAAGAGATAGGGAGAGAGAAATTTATTCAGAGAAAAATTTTCTTAGAGAATTTATTTATTCATTAAACAAATACTCCAGTAATTAAGGCATTTTCAATTTCTTTGGATAAGGCATTAGACAGAGTCCCTTGCTCTACTGTGTGTATACTTTAACAGAGAGAGATAAATAGTATATAATCTATTAAATTAAGCAGGAAATTAAGCAGGAAAGTAGGTGAGAGGATATCTGGGGAGGGGAGGTGGCTACTTTAGCTATTCTGCTTAGAAAAGGTATCTTTGGAGAGCTGGAATTTGAACTTGCACCTAACCAATCAGAGTATTACAAAAATCTGGGGACAGTGTGTGAGGGAGAGAGAAGAGCAAGTGCAAAATATGAGAGTCTGCAATGAGTTCAGTGTATTAAGAGCAACAGAAAGCTGGTATTACCTGGAATTGGGGTCAACTGCTGATTGGAGTATCGTAGCCAGAGTTCTAACAGAAGTGAAGACTGAAACTACTTATGTGTGAATAGATTATTTAGGCAAATGATTCCAGGGAGCAGGTGTGAGGGGCAGGGGATGAAACGGGAAGAAAGGAAGAGCCAATGCAAGAGAGCTTCATGAAACTGTTCACTGCTAGGGCTTCTTGTTTATGGACTACATCCCAAAACCATGTGTCTCAGGAAGAAAGGCAGTATCCTTTATCCATGGGCTCCAGTCATAATTGGTCAAGGATTGCTTCACTAGGTTTTTAAATTCCCAGCACTTTCACGGCACACAATTGTGAATGCTGTTTAAAGCCCCAGGGGTGTTAGTGACATCGGAGAAGACTTGGGGCAGGAACTGAGAGACGCTATTTAAGGTACTGCCTTAAGTCAGAACGGAATTGGCATAAGTCTGAATGGAGCTGGTCACTGCAACTGGGGCTGGAATGAGAAAATCTGAAGTGGTGCATGGAACAGGTCTGATGGATAAAGGTAGAGAGATAAAGAAATGTTCTTAGAAAAGGACACAAAATTAGGTGGTATATTCCAGAAATGGACACATGTAAAACAATATATCTCAAACATATTGCAAGTAAGAGTATGTGCAACATATCTGCTGGCCTTCACACACACACACACACACACACACACACACACACACACAGAAAAGAAAAAAAATGAGGGCAAAATGTTAATGTCAGAGAGAGTTGAATTTAAGGCAGAATTTTTTTTGAGAGAGAGAAAGAGAGAGAGGCAGAGAGAGAGGGAGAGAGGGAATGTTAAGCAGGCTCTATGCCCAGTGTGAGGCCCAATGCAGGGCTCAATCCCACAGCTGTGAGATCATGACTTGAGCCGAAATCAAGAGTCAGCCTTAACCCACTGAGCCAACCAGGTGCTCCAAGGCAGAATTATTTTTTAATGACAGAGAAGTTCTTTATATAATAGTGAAACTTAGAGTTCATTCGTTACAAGTTTGTACTATGAATTTTTATAAACCAAACTGTATAGCCTAACATTTACATATATGCATTTCATACATATATA
The DNA here is from genome assembly GCF_006229205.1 of Suricata suricatta. Classification (NCBI taxonomy): domain Eukaryota; kingdom Metazoa; phylum Chordata; class Mammalia; order Carnivora; family Herpestidae; genus Suricata; species Suricata suricatta. Next base: position 118,483,499 of record NC_043703.1, read on the forward strand.
TCCTTATATTGAGATTATAGCTTTTATTAAGCCCTATAAAACATTTTCAAGAGTTAAAATTGATTATATATCCAGCTACAAATAAAGTTTAAACAAATTGCAAAAGTATAAATAAAGCGGGCCATAATTTCTGAACACAATTCAATAAAACTAAAATAAGGGATAAAAAATCAAAATAACAACCAACTGGATGAGCAAGAACTCTGTATTAAATAAAGCTTATTTAAAAATAAACTCAAAATGGATGAAGGACCTGAATGTGAGACAGGAAACCATCAAAATCCTAGAGGAGAAAGTGGCAAACAGCCTCCTTGGCCTCAACTGCAGCAATTTCCTACTTGACACATCCCCACAGGCAAGGGAATCAAGAGCAAAATTGAACTATTGGGACTTCATCAAGATAAAAAGCTTCTGCACTGCAAAGGAAACAGTCAAGAAAATTAACACACAACTGACGGAATGGGAAAAGATACTTGCAAATGACATATCAGATAAAGGGCTAGTATCCAAAATCCACAAGGAACTCACCAAACTCCATACCCCAAAACCAAATAATCCAGTGAAGAAATGGGCAGAAGACATGAAGAGACACTTCTCCAAAGAGGACATCCAGATGACCAACAGACACATCAAATGAAGCTTAGCGTCGCTCATCATCAGGGAAATAAAATCAAAACCATACTGAGATACCACCTCACACTGGTCACAGGTGCTAAAATGAACAAAACAGGAGACTAAAGATGCTGGTGAGGATGTGGAGAAACAGGCACCCTCCTATACTGTTGGTGGGAATGTAAACTGGTGCAGCTGCTCTGGAAAACAGTGTGGAGGTTCCTCAAAAAACTATCAATAGAACTCTACTATG
>NC_043703.1:118484463-118613762 GCF_006229205.1 Suricata suricatta
ATTGTATTCCAGGATATAATTTATGAACTGGGATTCTGGAAAATTGTCAATTTTCCCTAGAATGGAAAGTCCAGGTTGCAGGTGGAGGTACATTCTTCTTCATGACTGGTTCTACTACTCAATCCTTCTGGGCTTCTTTTAACTGGAAGTTTGGGAGACAGAACTGACCCTGGTATACTTAGCCTCTTCCATATGCTTGTGTTTTCCTTCTGTCTTCTTGCAGATAAGGTGCTTTCTAGTCAGTCTTCATTCCAGACAGTGAATGTTCTACCAGTGATGGAAAGCCTGAGATCTTTCAGCTGTGGCAGAATTTAACATAATTTTAAAAAGTCACCTTTGTTGAGATATAATTCACATACTGCAAAATTCACCATTTTGAAATGAATCTACAATTCAATAGATTTAGTATATTAGGTAGAATATTTTTTATCACCTCCAAATGAAACCTGGTACTCTTTAGCTGTATTCTTCTGTCCTCCTCAGCTCTAGAGAGTGGTTAATCCACATTCAGTCTCCATCAATTTTCTTTTTCTGAGGACTGAAAGATTAATTTTAAGTCATGTGAATTATTAGAAAATTTCTATGTCCTCAAATCACAGACATAACATTAAGTTTTTACTCAAGAAAAATCTGATAGTTTGATACCCATCTGGGGGCCAGTTTGTTCCTAATCAAAAAGGAGTATTCATATTTCCCTAAAACTCAACCAATTGGATGAAAGAATTGTTTCTTAGAAGAACAAATGTTACCCAGAATGACTCCAAAAGTGATGGAAATATTGACAAACTTGTAACAAAGTTGAGAAGAGCTATTCTGATGCCAAAACAGAAACCATAAAGAACAAGACTGAGCCATTAGACTGGCATAAAAATTAAGACGTCTATATCTCAAGCATCACCACAAACCAAGTTATGATAAACATACAATGGGTGTGAACAGTAAAGAATAAATTTATAAAGAATTTTACATATCATTAGGAAAAAAGTTACAACCACAGGAAAAAAAGGTCAATGACGGGCAGAGAGAGAGGGAGACACAGAATCTGAAGTAGACTCTAGGTTCTGAGCTGTCAGCACAGAGCCCTACGTGGGTTTGAACCCATGAACCATGAGATCACGACCTGAGCTAAAGTCAGATGTTTAACCGACTGAGCCACCCAGTTGCCCCCCTCTTGTTAAAAAAAAATCTTTTTTTTAAGGTGAAGAAATAACTTTTTAAAAGTCCAGTTTATTTAGGAAAAATACCCAACATTATTGGAATTGAAAAGATGCAAATTTAAACAATGGGCTATATTTTACATATAAGCAAAGATTAAAATATTAATATATTCAGTGTTGGAGAAGCTGAATGGAAATGGAGATATGATGCTGAGAGGGAAGGTTACACCTTCTCTAAAGGGCATTTTGTGATATATAACACAATGAAGTGTAATCATTGGAATACCATATTTTTAATTTTAATCTCAGGAAACAGGCAATAAGTAAGTGTATTTCTAAGTTGGTTAATTACAGTAATATTTACAGTAAGGAAATTAGGAAAAGCATAAATATAAAATACACATGATTATTTTACTATATTTGGAAACATTCAGGTGTTGATTTTATATACTTCTGGTTAATGACAGAAACTGGATTAATGAAATATTGAAAAATCAGGTTATGGAATTCTTTATACAAGTTTATCATTCTGTTCACTGAAAAACATTAACAATAGGGGCACCTGGGTAGCTCAGCTGGCTAGACATCCGACTTCAGTTCAGGTCATGATCTCACAGCTTGTGGGTTGGAGTCCTGCATCAGGCTCTGTGCTGACAACTCAGAACCTGGAGCCTGCTTCAGATTCTGTGTCTCCCGCTCTCTCTGCCTCTCCTCCATTTGTGCTCTGTCTCTGTCTCTGTCTCTCTCTCTCAAAAATAAATAAATATTAAAAAACATTAACAATAACAACTATATAACAAACAAAAAATTACTCATTTAATGGATTATTTTAAAAGACTGCAAGGTAATACATTTAAAAAACCATGATTGGGGTGATTTTTAATTCTTTTTATTTTTCTGAGTTTTCAGATTTTTTAAACTACCTTGCCTCTTTTGTAATCAGAATTAAATTTTATATTAAAGAGAAAAGTAAGTTGAACTTGAGATCATGTATCTGCCAGAGGCCAGCTTGAGAATTTTACAGAAGTCATGTAATTTGCTGTACTGAGTGGTTATCAAGTTCTGTGCAGAAAGCAGTGAAGAGGAGAATAAATACATGATTTGAGAAGTAGGGTCAAGTGCTGTTATCTGAATACTTCTTCTGTGTTCTGACTTCTGCCATACCTAGTTGTCGGAAACACACCCTATCATTAAAATAGTGACTGCATATTTAAGGAGGGCACATGCCTCTGACTTTGGTGCTGAATTGTCCTTGTCTTATTCTGAGGATTTGGGTGTAAATTTGATGAGCATTAGAATCACTGCAGGCAGATGTCCAATCTTGCACCCAGAGATTCTGATTCAATAGGCTTGGGGTGGAGTCTAGAAATGTGTATTTTTAGCAGATGATGCTGAAAATGTTGCTTATCACCTATCATAGGACCCTCATTCCCTAAGGGCACAGATGCTTTTTCAGTCATTTCAGGAATTCTGAATTTAATAAGAAAAGAAGAGAGGAGGAGGAGAGAGAGACAGAGACTGCAGTCATAGAGAGAGACTGAGCTATTGATTGGAGGAAATTAGGAGACTTTGATCTGTTTTTTTAAAAATGTTTTTTATTTATTTTTGAGAGAGAGAGACACACACACAGCATGAGCAGGGGTGGGTCAGAGAGAGAGGGAGACACAGAATCTGAAGCAGGGCTCCAGGCTCTGAGCTGTCAGCACAGACCCCGACGCGGGGCTCGAACCCATGAACCGTGAGATCATGACCTGAGCCGAAGTCGGACCCGTAACAGACTGAGCCACCCAGGCGCCCGGATCTATTTGTTTTTTTAAGTGATTCTGATTGCTGAGAAAGAAACAGGATGAGAAATGTGTGTATCAAATATATGAAACGATTTAAGTGTGCTCATTTAGTTCATACAATTCAGCATGCACGATTTTTAAAATTATTTTAATATGTATACCGATAGGCTGATTTTTATTGAACTTTTTACATCATAATTATATTAATGATTTTATGATATTTCTGTTGAGATTTTGAAAGTTAAAAAATATATTCTTTGGAAAATTTGGGCAATGTGTTCACCTTTATTCTCACTTTTTCAGCCACCTTTAACATTTTTTGAACTGACCAAGTGACACTTCTTTAGATAAACAGCCATGCCAATTATATCACTATAAGCATATTCAGAAAACTATTACAAGAGTAATGCCTGAAGGCTTATATCAGGGATTGCAAAGTCCAATAGATAATATGCCCGGAAAGACAGCAAAGATGGTGGCAGGAACCTGGTGGAGATTGGCAAAATGCCCTTTCTACAGAAGACAGCTGCTGATTAAATCCTTGCTGCCACGTCCATTGTGTCTGGCTCTTCAGTATGTTAAGGGCAGCAGATATCTCAATAGCTATGTGAATCCCCTAATTTTTATATTTTAGGAACTACCTAAGTATTTAAATAAATCACAGTGTGGGCCAAGCAAACACATCAAATGTGTCCCTGGGACAGCCACCTCTGGCTTAGATCAGACTAAATAAAAGACGTTCCCTTCACTCTCCAATTTCTTCCCTCCAGAGTTTATGGAGGGAACCACTAATCATTGCAAACAAGCTCTAATTTGGCAGCTTCCAAGAAAGATCAACATTTCCCTGGGCAAGTTATTAAGAGATTTATGGGTTAGAGGACCTTAACATGCTTTACTTGGAGGAATGGGAGCAAGGAAGATAAATGAATGAAAACCAAAGACGTGGATATGTAATCTGTATTTGGGAAATATCGCTTGACCTCTAAGATTCTTTCTTTTCTCTATATCAACACTTACCCCTTCCCCAACTCCCTGCAATTTTGCCAAGCTGTCTGCAATATGTTTTTCCACATCATTTGATGAACATAGCTTGATAGTGTTAGAAAAACTGCGCCCTGCTAAGATGCTATATTATATCACTTGAATTGATGAATAAAATGAGAATTCATTATCTTCAAGGCATTGAAATGCTGCCTGAATTACTCAGCTTTGCATCATTTTAATAGGAAGTTTGCAGCATAATCTCCCTTTCAAATGTAAGATTTCTTTAGAGATTGATAAGCAGTGCGCATAACATGGTTTCATGTGTGTAAATCAGTCAAAAGTGAAGAACTCCACAGATTTGTCAAAAGTGAGAAGAAAGGTATTGGGGAGATACATATTACACTTAGCTTCTCTTTTATTACATTCTAGTCTTCAACCAGAACTTGCAGGCAGATGGCAATGGGTAATTAAAATGCTAGCAAAATTATGGAAGGTGAAAGTAACTTCTATGTCTCTGTAATGACAGACATGAAAAAATTATGCATACAGTTTGCAATGAAATGATGCAAAGATGAGGACTAAACTCAAATATGTTGCTGGATAAAATAGCACCCATTAAGGTGCTCTCTTTTCCTTTGTGTTCCACTTGAGAACGACACTGATTTATATCTGAAGACTAACAGGAGCAAGGCAAAATTTTTCAAAGTAAAATGGGTACATATATTTTCTGGATATTATACAAGCAGTTTGGAAACCCAAGTGTTGATTGCTTGTTGTTTTTATTACTGGGGATAAAAGGTGACATCCATTAAAATTGAAAGAAAATAATCACAATAACTTTTAGTGAAAATTCATCAATTCCAACTTAGGAAATTACACCATTAACTCCCACAAACTAAATTAAATATTAGAAGAGGAGAGGGGCGCCTGGGTGGCTCAGTTGGTTAGGTGACTGACTGCAGCTCAGGTCCTGACCATGCGGTTCGTGAGTTCCAGCCCCGCATTGGGCTTTGTGCTGACAGCAGCTGGCCTAGGATTCTGAATCTCCCTCTCTCTCTGCCCCTTCCCCGTTTGCACTCTCTCTCTCTCTCAAAAAAATTTTGAAAATGTTAGAAGAGAGAAATGGGATACAAGCTTTGCTTTCCACTTAAGACTTGTTCCTTGCTATATTATTTTATTTAAAAATTATTGTAAAGGTAACACATTTTAATGATAAAATTTTGAAGATCAGATAAGCCAAAAGAAAATTAAAATCCTTTGTAATCTCATATTCAGAATAATCATGGTTATGTTTTGAATTATTATTAAATTCCAAGTGGGCTTGTAGTATTATACACTGCTTTATAACTCAGTGTTTTTTCTGTTTTATTTAATTTTTATATAACTATTTAAAATTATAACACTTTTTCCATGTGTAGATGCACCACAATTAAGTAAATACTTATACTTTAGGTGGCTTCCAACTTTTTTTTTGAGATAGAGAAAGAAAGAGAGAGCATGAGCAGGGGAGGGGCAGAGAGAGAGCGCACAAGAGAGAATCCCAAGCAGTCTCTGCACTGTCAGCACAGAGCCTGATGTGGGGCTGAATCCAATGAGCTGTGAGATCATGACCTGAACCAAAATCAAGCGTCAGATTCTTAACTGACTGAGCCACCCAAGGTGCCCCATGGTGGCTTCCAATTTTGTTATAATCAAATTATTTCAAAATTTAACTTAAACATTTTAACTTTATAGGAAAGTGCCAGAAATGATGCTGAAGTACTTTTTTTTTTTTTAATTTGTTTTATTCTTAGTTTATTGCTGAGGCCATTCAGCTTGCCTCTCTCTTCCCCAGCGTTCTACTTACAATAACTTTAACACAATCACCATAGTTACTGTACCATGATAACATGTGTGGTTGGCGGTATGCATGAGCTAGGAAGAAGTGAGAAGCCAGCTGTTCGGGTTGATCTTTTGGAGGACATTACTGGCTTGAATACATAATTTGGGTTGATGCAGCATCAGGACAGGTCAATCTCAATGAAGAGCTAGTAAGTGTCTCAAACAGAGGTATGAAACATAATAGAGAGTTTCCTTTCAACTATGTTTAATTTTCATCTTGTGCAAACTAGCACTTGAATATAAAAAAGGTGGAGCAGAGCATAAGAATCATAAATATTTAACTCTTAGTGCTGAAGTACTTCTTTAAGGTAGTATAATAAGTAAAATTGGAGTTTCTGTACTAAAAGATTTGTATACTATCATGGTTTTGGATACAACATATTGGATTGTCCTCTAGAAATTCTAATTTAAACTCTTATCCTCAGAGTTAGAGATTACCTAGTCTTCTCATCTTCACTAACTTCAACTATTCTTTTTCTTAATTTTTATTATTGGAAATGTGAGATATATTTCTATTATTTACTATAGGTTTCTCTGCTTAGTTATGAGCAGAACATTTTTCTGCTAGTTTTTTTTTCCTGTTCACTAGTTATTCCTACTTTTACTCATTTTCTAATGAAAAATGTTTTTTAATTGTGGAAAAAATACTGAACATGAAACCTACCCAAATTACAAATTTTAATTGTACAGTCCAGTATTAACTATACACAACAGATCTCTGGAACATTATACCTTGCATGACTGAAAGCTCTACACCCATTGAACAGAATCTTTCTATTTCACCCTCTTCCAGCCCCTAGTAACCACCATTCAGCCTTCTGCTTCTATGAGTTTGACTACTTTAGATGCTTTATGTAAGTGGAATCATGGTGGTACTTGTCTTTCTGTGACTGGCTTATTTCACTTATCATAATGTCCCAAGGGGCATCTAGGTTGTCACATACGACTGGATTTCCTTTTTAAAGGCTTAGTAATATTCTGATTCATGTACTTTCTTTAACCATTCATGACTATTTAAGTGTTTCTACCTCTTGGCTATTGTAAATAATGCTGCAATGGATATGCGGGTGCAAATATCTCTTTGAGATTCTGTTTTTAATTCCTTTGAGTAAATACCCAGAAATTCGTTAATGGATCATATAGTAGTTCTATTTTTAATTTTTTGAGGAACCCATATTGTTTTTCATAGTGTCTGTACCATTTAACTTTTCCATCAACAGGGCCCAAGAGTTCCAGTTTCTTCACATCCTTGACAATATTTGTTATGTATTTATTTTTATAATGGCTATCTTATTATAAAGGTGTGAGGTGATATCTCATTGCAGTTTTGATTTGCACTTCCCTAATGATTAATGATGTTGAACACCTTTCTATGCACTTGTTTGCCATTTATATTTCTTTAGAGAAATATCTGTTAAAGGCCTTTGCCCGTTGTTTTGGTTAGATTATTGTTGTTGCTATTGCTGTTGTTGAGTTGTGGGAATGTCAAATGGGATTGTACTGGCTCCAGTGTGGCTGGTTTCATGCTCACACAGGGTGCACGAACCTCTTAACTGGATTCTGGATTTCTCAGAAAGGGGATTGGTCTGTGAATTGGTGTCTCCATGCAGAAAGGAGGGTCTGGGCCTTTCTATCTTGCCATCTTACTGATGTCACTTCACAATTTTAATTTTATCTACTGAGTTTAAGATTTTAAAGCTTCATATGCAGTCTTTTCCCCCACTTACTGTATTTTAATTTTGTTTATACACAAATAGATATTGCTTATACAATTTTCATGCAGAAATATGTTGATCTCCTCATTTGTGATTTCTCTTGGTATCATGCATAGAATGACTTCATTCCATTCCAAAGGACAGTGTTTACCCTTATTTTTAAATTGTTGACTATATAATTTTTATTTAAACTTTTAATTGATCTGAAGTTTATTCACATGTAAGGAACATGGTAGACATTGAATCTTGCTTTTCTCAAGTACAATTTAATAATAAACCAATTTATTTTTTGGTAGATTTTTTAAGCCATATATACCAGGCCCTAAATAATGACATTTTCATGGTATAATTTTAATCTTGTTGAATTTGCTAAGACTTATTTTGTGACCTAACATATGATGTGTCCTGGAGAATGTTACCTGCATGCTTGAAAGAATGTGTATTCTTCTGCGATTGAATGGAATATTCTGTAGATAATGTGTCAGATCAATCTCATCTAACGTATTTTATGTTCAATGTTTCCTTACTGATTCTTCTGTCTGGATGATATATCCATTGTTGAGGGTGGGATATTTAAGTGCTCTGCTTATATTTTATTGCTATCTATTTCTACTTTCAGATCTGTTCATATTTCCTTTATACATTTAGATGTTCCAGTGTTAGGTGTATAAATATCTTAAAATATTATGTCCACTTGATGAGTTCACTCTTTATCATTATATAACATATATATAATGTATATAATGACATTTTTTTTCTTTTTGGTCTCACCTTGCAGTCTTTGGCTTAAAGTTCATATACCTACCACTGCTTGCTTTCGCTTCTATTTACTTGGGATATCTTTTTCATCCATTTAACCATTCTATAGCTTTTGATTGGTGAATTTAGTCCATTCACATATAAAGCCATTATTGACAGGTAAGAAGTTACTAATGCCAAATTAATTAATTTCCGGCTCTTTTGTAATTCTGTTTTGTGTTGGTCTCAGCCTATTGATAGAGATATCTAGGAATGCCTGGACCACTTATATGGGCCTGTGGTCCTTATGGCAACCCTCCAAATGACATTTCCCCAAGTGGAGTCAGTGTTGTGGTTGGACCAGCCCATGTGGTTCTTGTTATGATTACAAGATGCACCTCAGCAACAACTGTCGGGAAATTTGAAAAAACATTTGTTCACAGGTCCTGAAGGGGACATGGCATGCCTGGGGCTGCACAGTTTGCAGGTAGAGAGAAAGGGAGCACAGACCTGGGTTCTGCATTTATTAGGTTTGAGAGGGGGTATCCAGGATTTTTCAGCTTCACTCTTTATTGGTGAATTTTTTTAAAGATTTTTAAATTTATTTTTGAGAGTCAGAGAGAGACAGCGCAAGCAGGGAGGGTCAGAGAGAGAGGGAGACACAGAATCTGAAGCAGACTCCAGGCTCTGAGCTAGCTGTCAGCACAGAGCCTGACGTGGGGCTCGAACCCATGAACCGTGAAGTCATGACCTGAGCAGAAGCCGGACACTTAACCGACTGAGCCACCCAGACACCCCTATTGGTGAATTTAAACACACACACACATACATATTCAATTTTAGTCTTTTTTCCAATAAGAAAAATAATAAAATAATTTCCTGTGTCTTTTTAATCACTGTCAATCTTTTCATATGTCTTATCATATTTTTAATCTATGAATATATATGTTTATGCTTTAGTCTATGATGGGCTGGTCCAACCACAACACTGACTCCACTTGGGGAAATGATAGATGTTTATGCATCTATGCAAATATATACATCATTTAAAAATAAAACTAAATTATTACTTTTGGAAACTGTTATGTCATCCAAAATTTTATTTAAGTGGTATTAACATATTAATAGTTGCTTAAACAAATCAGAAAATGTTTTCTTTCACATAAAGCATTCCAGAGGTGGGTATTCATATCTAGGATGATTGACGGCACCACAGACTCTTAGGAATCCAGGCTTCTGTCATTTTGTTCTGTCATATTTACATGTGCCCTCCATCCTCTAGGTCACAAGAAAGCTGCTGGAACTCAGTAATAAAGTCTGTTTCACAGGCTAGAATTAGAGGAAAAACAAGGAAACAAAAGCTTTAGATGAAAGATATATCCGTCTTTGGATAGACCTCCTGTAAGGTCTTCAAGTAACATTCACTTACGCATCAGTGGTCAGTCCTTTAAGTTTTTAGCTGGCCTTTTAGCCTCTCAAGACAAAATCAAGGTTTTATTTCAGGAGAGCAAAGATTATGGATACTGACAATTAGCCTATGCTATTTCCATTTAACATTGAATATTTTCTATAACCACAAATGTTTTGGCTGTATATTATCCAGTCATAAGGACTCTATGATTTAACGAAGCCCCTGTGTTGGACATTAGTTGTTTCAGATTCATTTCTATGAAGAGAGCTGTGATGAATATCCCCATAGTGTATTTCTGTATATCTGGGTTTATATTCTTAGAATATATTTCTAGGAGTGGAATTGCTAGATGAAAGGACCTGCATCATTTTAAGCCTTTTGATGGGAATTGCCAAAAATCAGGCTTCCAATCTTTGTGCATTTATCATTCCTTGACTTGTAATTGTGGACAAAATCCCATGATTTAGGATGCTGTTTCTCAAATTTTGTCTATTGCATCTATTTCCTCGTGCCATTAAAAAAATTCTTGTCAAAGTTAATGGGAAGACCAGCACAGTTTGTGATGAAATCCCATTGAGGTAGTCTAGTTTTGATTAAACATTATGAGTAAATTATTAAATCCCACAAAGAAAAGACATCTGCGTTGCCATGTACATTAGCTTGGAACATAAACAACACTGCAGATAAGCTAGGTAACTGTTAGTGCACCATAGAACACACTCAATCACCACTGTAAGAAAGGAAGAGATTGTTTTTTTATAACCATTAAAATAAATTTCTTGTAAGTGCTAGGAATTCATTCTATGATATACCGAGGTTCATTTTAAAAGTGTAAACATAAACATTTAGCTCTTACCAGCCCCTCCCCCCTCCACACAGATGCATACACAGACATGCATAGAGAGCCATTAAATTTGTAGGTTCAGTTCAATGCCCATAAAACTTTCCCAGGGGAGCATTTTGAAAATGTAGAGTGTAAGGCTTTACAGAAAATTACATCACACCAAGATGTGATATGAAATTGTATTAAGATTAAATCCAAAGAGAAGAATTATTCCTGTTCTGTTCTTTGAAATTAATTTTGCCTGGGTTCCAGGGCAAGAAGGATAACCATTCTTCTTGGTGGGTGGAAATTTTTGGCATGCCAATAATAGTGAGGACAGGTGAAAACAGACGTTAGAATGAGGAAACGTCAAGAAAAATGCAGGTTATCATATAGTTAAGTTAAAATTAACAAATCCTTAATTTTCAGGCATGTTGAGGAATCAAAGTAAAACAATAATCAGAGAAATAATGACTAAAATCACATGAACCATATATGCCCCCAACAAGAGATAAACAGATAAATATATCAGACAGATCCAAATCCAGCGGAAGCATTCTTAAATCTTCTCTTGCTCATCTTTATCACTCTTGGCCTCTTTCCTTCCCTCTCTCTTGCTATTAAAGTTATTTGGCTTGAAAGATCAAAAATATATTTATTGGATCTGGTAAATTTAATCATATAAAGAACTTTTCTATATATAAGTGGCATTTTATAATCTTATGAATATCACTTAAATTTTAGTATTTTATTACTGCATTTGCTTTTTTCTTCATATATTTTAAAGAAATCCTCAATAAATGTCAATTTAACAAAATTATGTATTTTTCTAATAGACAAATGTATATGAAACTAAAGCTTACCTAAATTGAAAAAGAAGGAAAGTAGAACCAGCTTAAAAAATATTCAGTTTTATGTATGACTTAATGTAGGCCTTTAAAGATAATTTGCTTTATTTTCAGTTTTTTTTAATGTTTTATTTATTTTTGATACAGAGAGAGCAGAGCATGAAAAGGGAGGGGCAGAGAGAGAAGGAGACACAGAACCAGAAGCAGGCTCCAGGCTCTGAGCTAGCTGTCAGCACAGAGCCTGACATGGTGCTCAAACCCACGAACGTGAGATCTGACCTGAGCCAAAGTCAGAGGCTTAACAGACTGAGCCACCCAGGCGCCCTGTTTTCAGTTTTGATTGTTTGGCCTTCTGTGCTCTATTCCCTGCCTCTACTACCTGAGATCAAGTGTCACACCACCTCAGCCCCAAAAATGTCAGGGTATTATGGCAGAGTTTTAAAGGAATATCTCCCAAGATAAACCAGAGAAATCTGAGGTGACTCTACATGGTTGCACAGTATATGATTTTATCTGTATAGAACACTGAATGAATCCAGACATTGGATAACTTATTTTTTTCATTTAGCTTAAAATTTTTGTTCCCGTTTACTGAGGTATGATCGAGATATAACACCGTGCAAGTTCAAGGTGTGCAGCATGGAAACAGTTACCACTTACAAAGAGGTGTAATGAATAATACAGTTAACACCTGTATACACAACCCAGGTTGAGAAGTAAATTAACTATACAGTTAAAATCCTCCTGTGGTACATTCACATAATGGAATAGTTAGCAGCAGTAACAATAAATGAATCATAGCACATATTAACAGGAATGAGTTTTATTTATTTATTTCACTTTATTTATTTTTTTAATTTATATCCAAGTTAGTTAGCATGTAGTGCAACAATGACTTTAGGAGTAGATTCCTTAATGCCCCTTATCCATTTAGCCCATCCCCCCTCCCACAACCTCTCCAGTAACCCACTGTTTGTTCTCCATATTTAAGAGTCTCTTGTGTTTTGTCCCCCTCCTGTTTTTATATTATTTTTGCTTCCCTTCCCTTATGTTCATCTGTTTTTTATCTTAAAGTCCTCATATGAGTGAAGTCATATGATATTTGTCTTTCTTTGACTGACTAATTTCACTTAGCATACTACCCTCTAGTCCCAACTGCATTGTTGCAAATGGCACGATTTCATTCTTTTTGATTGCCGAGTAATCCTCCATTGTGTATATATATATATATATATATATATATATATATATATATACACACACACATATATACACATTGTATATATGTATATACAATGTATATGCAATATGTATATTGTATATACAATGTATATACATTGTATATATATGTATATATACATATATACACATATATATACAATGGAGGATTACTCGGCAATCAAAAAGAATGAAATCTTGCCATTTTTACAGTGTATACACACACACACACCACATATATACACACCACATCTTCTTTATCCATTCATCTGTCGATGGATGTTTGGGCTCTTTCCATACTTTGGCTATTGTTGATAGCGCTGCTGTAAACATTGGGGTGCATGTGCCCCTTCAAAAGAGCACAACTGTATCCCTTAGATAAATACCTACTGGTGCAATTGCTGGGTCATAGAGTATTTCTATTTTTAATTTCTTGAAGAAACTCCATACTGTTTTCCAGAGTGGCTGCACCAGTGGCTGCACCAGTTTGCATTCCCACCCGCAATGCAAAACAGATCCTCTTTCTCCGCATCCTCACCAACATCTGTTGTTGCCTGAGTTGTTAACGTTAGCCATTCTGATGGGTGTGAGGCGGTATCTCATCGTGGTTTTGATTTGTATTTCCCTGATGATGAGTGATGTTGAGCATGTTTTCATGGGTCAGATGGCCACATGATTGTCTTCTTTGGAGGAGTGTTTATTCATGTCTTTTCCCGATTTCTTCACTGGATTATTTGTGTTTTGGGTATTGAGTTTGATAAGTTCTTCATAGATTTTGAATACTAACCCTTTATCTGGCATGTCGTTTGCAAATATCTTCTCCCATTCCTTTGGCTGCCTTTCAGTTTTGCTGATTGTTTTCTTTGCTGTGCAGAAGCTTTTTATTTTGATGAGATCCCAATAGTACATTTTTGCTTTTGTTTCCCTTGCATCCGGAGATGTGTTTAGTAAGAAGTTCACTGTGGCTAAGGTCAAAGGGGTTTTTGCCTGCTTTCTCCTTGAGGGTTTTGATGGCTTCCTGTCTTACGTTTAGGTCTTTCACCCATTTGGGGTTTATTTTTGTGTATGGTACAAGAAAGTGGTCCATGTTCATTTTTCTGGATGCTTCTGTCCAGTTTTCCCAGCACCACTTGCTGAAGAGACTTTTATTCCATTGGACATTCTTTCCTGCTTTGCCAAGGATGAATTGGCCATATGTTTGTGGGTCCATTTCTGGGTTCTGTATTCTGTTCCTTTGATCTTAGTGTCTCTTTTTGAGCCTGCACCATACTGTCTTGATGATTACAGCTTTGTAATACAGCTTGAAGTCCTGGATTGTGATCCCTCCTGTTTTGGTTTTCTTTTTCAAGATTGGTTTGACTATTTGAGGTCTTTTCTGGTTCCATACAAATTTTAGGATTGTTTTTTCTAGCTCTGTGAAGAATGCTGGTGTTATTTTGATAGGGATTATATTGACTATGTAGATTGCTTTGGGTAGTACTGACATTTTAACAATATTTGTTCTTCCTATCCAGGAGCAGGAAAAATTTTCCCATTTTTTTGTCTTTTTCGATATCTTTCATAAGCTTTCTATAGTTTTCAGTGTATAGATGTTTTTTTTTTTTACCTCTTTAGTTAGATTTATTAGGTATTTTATGGTTTTTGGTACAGTTGTAAATGGGATTCGTTCCTTGATATCTCTTTCTGTTGCTACATTATTGGCATATAGGAATGCAACCAATTTCTGTGCATTGATTTTATATCCTGTGACTTTGCTGAATTCATGGATCAGTTCTAGCAGTTTTTTGGTGGAATCTTTTGGGTTTTCCATATAGATATCATGTCATCTACGAAGGGTGAAAGTTTGATTTTCTTCAGGCTGATTTGGATGCCTTTTATTTCTTTATGTTGTCTGATAACTGAGGCTAAGACTTTCAATACTATGTTGAATAACAGTGGCGAAAGTGGACACTCCCTGTCTTGTTCCTGACCTAGGGGGAAAGCTCTCAGTTTTTCCCCATTGAGGATGATATTAGCATTGGATCTTTCATATACAGTTTTTATGATCTCAAGGTATGATCCTTTGTCCCTACTTTCTTAAGAGTTTTTATCAAGAAATGATGCTGTATTTTGTCAATGCTTTCTCTGCATCTATTGAGAGGATCATGTGGTTCTTGTCCTTTCTTTTATTGATGTGATGAATCACATTGATTGTTTTGTGGATATTGAACCAGCCCTGCATCCCAGGTATAAATCCCACTTGGTTGTGGTGAATAGTTTTTTAATGTAATGTTGGATCTAGTTGGTTAATATCTTGTTGAGGATTTTTGCATCCGTATTCATCAGGGAAATTAGTCTATAGTTCTCCTTTTTAGTGGGGTCTCTGTCTGGTTTTGGAATCAAGGTAACGCTGGGTTCATAGAAAGAGTTTGGAAGTTTTCCTTTCATTTCCATTCGTTGGAGCAGCGTCAAGAGACTAGGTGTTAATGCTTCTAAGTGTTTGGTAGAATTCCTTTGGAAAGCCATCTGGTCTCTGGGCTCTTGTTTTTTTGTTAGATTTTTGATTACTAATTTGATTACTGGTAATGGGTCTGCTCAAATTTTCTATTTCTTCCTGTTTCAGTTTGGTAGTTTATATGTTTCTAGCAACTTTTCCATTTCTCCCAGATGGCCCATTTTATTGGCATATAAATGCTTATAATATTCTCTTAGTATTGTTTTTATTTCTACTGTGTTGATTGTGATCTCTCCTCTTTCATTCTTGATTTTATTTATTTGGGTTCTTTCCTTTTTCTTTTTGATCAAACTGGCTAAGAGTTTATCAAATTTGTTAATTCTTTCAAAGAACCAGCTTCTGGTTTCATTAATCTGTTCTACTGGGTTTTGCTTGTTTGTTTGTTTGTTCATCTCAATAGCATTAATTTCTGCTCTAATCTTTATTATTTCCTGCCTTCTGATGGTTTTGGGTTTATTTGCTGTCCTTTTTACAGCTTTTAAAGTGTAATGTTAAGTTGTGTGCCTGAGACCTTTCTTCCTTCTTTAGAAAGGCCTGGATAGCTATATATACTTTCCTTTTATGACTGCCTTTGCTGCATGCATCTCAGAGGTTTAGGACTGTGGTGGTATCATTTTCATTTGCTTCCATGTACTTTTTAATTTCCTCTTTAACTTCTTGGTTAACTCTTCTATCCCTTTTTCTCTCTCTTTATCTTCTGGGACCCATGTGATTCTGATACCATTCCTTTTTTTTTAATGCTTTTTGTTTATTTTTGAAAGACAGAGAAAGACAGTGCAAGCAGGGGAGGGTCAGAGAGAGAGGGAGACACAGAATCTGAAGCAGGCTCCAGGCTCTGAACTAGCTGTCAGTACAGAGCCTGATGTGGGGCTCGAACCCATGAACTGTGAGACCACGACCTGAGCCAAAGCCAGATGCTTAACTGACTGAGCCACCCAGGCGCCCCTGATATTGTTCCTTTTCAATGAGTCACTGATTTCTCTAACTCTTAAATCATGCTCTTTTGTGTTAGTCTCCCTCTTTTTTTCTGCTTCATTATTCTCCATCAGTTCAGTTTGTCTTCTATATTGCTGATTTATGGCTCTGCCACATCCATCCTTGCCGCCATGGCATCCACTGGAGATTGAAGCTCAGTTAATGTATTTTTTATTGCATCCTGACTAGCTTTTACTTATTTTGTCTCCACAGAAAGGGATTCCAAACTATTTTGAACCCCAGCTGGTATTTTTATTATCATAATTCTAAATTCTAGTTCAGACATCTTGCTTGTATCTGTGTTGATTAAGTCCCTGGCTTCCATTTCTGCCTGTTCTTTTTTTGTGTGTGTGGCAAATTCCTTAGTTTCATTATTTTTAAGAAGGAGAAGGAATTAATAAAGTAAAAATATTAAAAATTAAAAACAACACACACATACACACAGACACACACAAATCAAATAAATGATGCTTGATCCTAGGTGTGTTTTGGTCTGGATTTTGAAAGGAGCCTGATGAATTGGAGAAAAAAGGGGGGAAAAAAGGAAAACATTTGAGAAATTAAAAAAGTGAGTACATTGAAATAGAATAAAATGAAATGGTGTAGGGAAAATAGAATTTGAAATATCTACAAAAAAGTAAAAAATACCATAGAAAAAATACTAAAGAAAAATATTTTTAATAAAAATTGAAAATTAAAATAAATTTTTTCTCTTTCTGTTTTCAAGAAAATAAAAGGAAAGCATTTGAAAATGTGAAAAAATCAATATGCAGTGAAATAAAATGAAATGATTTAGGTAAAATAGTACTTAAAAATTTACAAAAAATAAAAAAAATAGTAGAAAAAAATTAAAGAAAAATATTTTTAATAAAAGTTGAAAATAATTTTTTTCTCTTCCTGTATTCAAGAAAACAGAGGAAAACGTTTGAAAATTTGAAAAAATGAATATACAATGAAATAAAATAAAATGAAGTGATGTAGTTAAAATAGAACTAAAAAATTTACAAAAATTAAAAATATATAAAAATTTAAAGAAAAATATTTTTAATAACATTGAAAAAAATTATTTTTTTCTTTCTATATTCAAGAAAAAGAAGAGAAACAGACGAGAAAAAAAATTGAGTAGATGCACCAGTGAACAGACTGAAATATGATTGAAATTACATCGGTTTTCCCTCGAAGCCTAACTATAAAGCACTTCATAGTTGTAAACTGATTAGGCATAGAAACTTGTGGTGGTGGTCTTGAAGAGCCAGGTTAGCCCAGTTGGTCAGGGCTTAGTGTAATGGCTCCATTATCCACTAGATGGCGCTGCTTAGTTTACCGGGATGGATTGTTGTGGCGCTTATAGTTGTGTATGCGCATGCGCTGGAGGGGGTGAAAATGGCGTCACTCAGGTGCTTGGCCTCTAGTATTGGAACTCTGTTCTCCACCAGCAATCACGCACCTGTTTTTGTCTCTGGCTTCCATCTACCCTCCGTTTTTGCAGTGTCCCTGACCAAGCCTTCTGGTTTCTAAGCGGCACCTCCTCCTGAGTTTTATCTCAGATGTGGCTATTTTTCCTGACCCCTTACTTACCCCTCTGCGGGTGAGTCTCATGAAGCAATAGCCAGGAGCTGTCCGTGCCCAGGAACTTTCGTGGGACTGTGCTGCTGCTGATGCCCAGAGACTGCGACTGGGTGCCAGCCTGCCCCAGAAAATGTTCATGCGATTGTGCAGCAGCAGCATTTCGGGGATTAAGGAAAATCACAACACACATCTGACAGCAGGCCTCACCCTTAACAACCTTGTTCCAGCACCAGTGAATGTGGTTGTTCTCAGGGCTCTGCTATGATGTTTGTCTGGGGGCGGGGGGCACACAGCCTCTACCCAATGTCCTCCCAGCAGGGGAACCACTTCTCCCCGTGTGGCCTGAGGAACCCCAGACTTCACTCTGCACCTGGAGATTTGCCTTTCCCATCAGAGCACCACCAGGTATGGCGCTGTGGAGTTTCAGACTCTGTGATACTTGTTTATGGAGTCTTAATGGAATTTAAACCCTCTCCTTCCTCCTTTTTTAGGTCAGTCCCTGCGACTGTTTCCACTTTTCCACGATCTTTACAGATGCTTTTGGGGGGATGCTTTCCTGTACTCTTCCCCTGCCCCCCTCCATTTCCTTCCTCTCTCTGCAAGCACAAACAGCTCCCTGCCCTCAGCGGCTTCTCTCTACCCCAGCTCACCTCTCCATGCGGTGTACCTGCTGAATTCTGTGGTTCAGGTTTTTGCAGATTGTTGTGTTAATGCTAAAATCAGTTTTCTTGGTGTGCAAGATGGTTTAGTGTTGATCTGGCTGTATTTCATGGACGCAAGATGCAAAAAAACTTCCATGCTGTTCGGCCATCTTGGCTTTGCCGCAAGAATGAATCTTAAAAGCAGAATGTTGAATTAAAAAAACTCAAATTGCAGAAGTAATACTACGTAGGATATGATGTATGTATAGCATCCTATTGTAATATATATCACATGTGATATACTATATATAATGTATCATATCACATAGTATATACATTAATATACATCATTTACTACATATACATTACATGTCTACATTTCATACTACTATATATTATAATGTGTATCCTTATATAGTATATAGTACATATATTTGTAGTTTAAAATATGAGAAGCAAAGAACTGTATATCACTTAATGGATGCCCAGGAGTAGGTAAATATGAAGAATTATGTGTCTTGCTCATGGGAATATCCTTATCACTAAAGGAAAAGCAATTTTAACAGTACTAGCTAAATACATAATGAAATAACAATATTTGACTCCTTTAGATTCTAAAAGTGAATATCGGGACTGATTATTAAATTTCTATGAGTATATAGAACTATCTAACATTATTGCTTGCTTAACCAAAACATTGAAATAACAATGTTTTCCCCATTGATCCTCATATCACCGTAAGAGACAGGTATTACTCAGAAATCACAATCCCATTACCTTCTACCGTTTGCCATTTCACCTCCCATCCACACTCATCCCTTTTACTTTCATCCACTGCTCCTTTCTGCTCTCTCTCTTTGCATTCTAACCTCACCATTTGCCTGATGGGTCCACACAGCCTTGGAATCTATTTTCCAACTTCTTATATTTTTAAGCTTGTCCAAGTGCCTTGTTACTTTCATCACGTTCATCACCTCATTATCATGAACAGAGATGTTTATTCTCTCCTTTGGCTTAACTCATAGGTTCCTCTATTTTCATCCTTACCATAGTGGTAGATTATTTATGTTATGCTATCTCCTCTTGGGCTGTCTTTTTCTTGAGAGAATAGACTCTGTCCTTATCTCTGGACTTCTGGAAGTTAGGATTATATTTAAATATATAATATGTATTTGTTAAATTGAATTGAAATATTTTCCCAAGAAGGCTGGTTGGTGGGTAAGAAATATTTTTCTGCAGCAAAATAGTAAAAGAAGGAATTCTTTTGGGGACATAGCTTGCAATTTTTAATAACTCGGAGTACAGGGATTTGGCTCTTAGGCTACACCCACTCTCTGCTTAGATCTGAGGAGAGGGAAGGTTGGAAGGAAGGGCAAACTGGAAGGGAATCAAGAAGTGTATATGCCATAAGCTCACCTAAAATTATCCCATCAGAAGCTGAGAGAATGCAAAGAATTGGGAAACACTGTTGGGTGACTTGTGATTAACAAGACTATGAGAAAAGCAAAGAAATAGGAGGAAAGTTGTTGAGATGTAGTTACATGAACACAAATTTTTTACATTATGACTCACATTTTCATTTGCCTCATCTTGTTTTTTTTTTTTTTAATTTATGGATGTGGAGGAAACCCACAAATAAGTTAGAAAATCAGAGTAAGTCGCCTTATAAGATGGAAATAATTGTAATTAGAATAAAATTCTCGACTGAAAAACACTAAGGATAGAAATTAGGTGATATTATCATTAATTACCTATTTAATGTTTACTATGGATTTAAGACATGTAAGCCACGGTCCTTCTTCTTAAGGTGTTACCACTTTGTTAGGAAGAGAAAGTTTATTTGCATGAAATAACTAGGAAATAGCATGAAATATTATGGTGACAACTCTGTGTGCTGTAGCAATCCAGAAAGAAGAAAGCCCCTGCCAAGTGTCAGACATTGCCCTTGGAATGTGTGTGAATTACTTGTTTGCTCCTCTCAGTAACTGAAAAGTATAGGCTGTTTCTTGTTAATGGATGAGGAGCCTGAGTCTCCGGGAGGTTAACAAATAGTAAGTAATGAAGCAACGCTGTATAAACAGTCAATCATAAGTGTCTATCGCTTGCTTAAAAATATCATTTGGCATCATGTTTCCTACCAGCAGAGTCTAAACTGCCTACCCAGGTGATCAAGGTTCTCCTGCTGGATGTTTTACTTCTGTATTTCCAAGTGATCCAGGTTCTATTCATGGATCTGTTGTAACTAGCCCTGTCCTTTGCCACGTCACTGCACCTTAGTTTCTTTTTTCTTATTATTGTTGTTTTAAATTGTGGTAAAATTCACATAATGTAAAATTTACCATTTTAAAATTGAACAATTCTGTGGCATTTACTAAATTCCTAATGTTGTGAAACCACCTCCTCTAGTTCCAAAATATCTTGATCACTACAAAATAATATTCCATATCAATTAAATTCCTTCCTCTCCCCTACCCATTATTCTCTCCTGCCCCTAAGCACCGCCAATTTGCTTTCTCTTTTCATGGATTTATTATTTTGAGCATTTCATATAAATGGAATTATATAAGATGTGATCATTTCATTTGGGACAGTGTTTTCCAAGGTTCATTCATGTTGTAGTATGTATCAGTACTTTGTTCTTTTTCATGACTGAATACTATTTAATTGTATGTACATACATATTTTGTTTATCCATTCATCAGTTGATGGACAGTTGGGTTGTTTCCACCTCTCGGCCATGGTGAATATTGCTGTGCATCTCAGTTTTAATAGCAACAAAATGAGTGTATCAGACTAAATAGTGTCTGTCTTTGCTTCTATCTCCATCTCTGTGAACCTATTTTAGGGTTGAAAACTTCCTTTTACCCCACTTCATACTAAATAGATTAAACCTTGAAACACACATTGATCCTTCCTCTCTACCTTTGCTCATTTTCTTCTTTAACATGAAATAACTATTTCATTAAAAAACATTTATCAAAACTTTTGCTCAATATTTAAGATTAGAGTCAAATTTTACCTCTCCCAATCAGGCTTTCTTGAAGTTCTAGCTGTAAGTGATCTCTTCCTCTTTATACTCAGAATAAATCTTTGATTTTTACTGATTCCCTCTAATATCATTTAATGTTTTATTCACATTCAAATACCTATGTTTGTTGCTAGAATATTATTATAGAATTTTTTGAAAACCAGTATAAATTAAAATTTAAGCATTCCATATGATTTTTACGTCTCTTTAGATTTTTTGACCTTTAAAAAAAATGATGCTGACTTTCTGATGAGTTCAAGCCAGTGTTTGTTTTGTTTTGTTTTTGTCTTTGTAGAATGTTCCACATTCTGGATTTGTTTATTTTTCTCTGTGAATTCTAACTTAAATCTTAAGGAGACTTGCTCATATTCAAGTTAAATATTTCAGACAGGAATATGTCATAGGTGATGTGTACTTTGTATTAGCACTTAACATCAGGTGCCCCAGTGTTAGTGATGACAAGTGTTATCATTTGGTTAAAGGAGTGGCCACTGAATCTCCCCATTGCAGAAGAACATTACCCAGTTTGTAATTAGTAAGTAATTTGTGGGACAAAATGTTGGCACTGTGCCTGTTTTAGTAATGGAACATTATTAAAGTAGCACCAACTGATGATACTTGCCTGAATCAACATCCTTTTCTGTTTTCCCCATGATAAAAACCACCAGCTGTCTATAATGATATATACGATGCTACAGGAAATGCAAATCAAGACCAGCACAGTGCCTTTAAATTTTTCCAACCTCCTGATAGAATAACTATGAAGATAAAGAAAAGAATAAATATAATCAATAATTATTGTGAAAGGAAAATTCAAGCCAATAGCCCAACTAATGTCAGAATCTTGAGAAGAATTGCTTTCACTATCAAATGAATTAAATTGAGCTGAGAAATATCTATCCAGGTATATATGGCAAGACAATTATTGTAAGTGATAGGTACCAGACTTAGAATAACACACACACACACACACACACACACACAAAGAATTGGTCTACATGATCAGCCATGACTGGCTTTCCTTATATTTCCTTAGATATACTTTCTAAATAAAGGGTATTTAGTTTCTGATCAAGATTCATATTATTCACTGTAGCACCGACAGAAGACAAACTTCTGTCTCTAATGTATCCAAGACCCACAAGACCCAGATTAACCTTCTTGGGTCACTTGATCACTCTTGAACCAATCATTTTCTTGGTATATTGGACCATTATGATTAGTCCAGTGAAGGCCCCATGCCAATCTCCAAGGCAAGGGTGGAGAAAGACACTATGATTAACAGTTACTGGGAACAACAGTGTGGCAGATGGAGGCAGGTCTTAAGCAAAATGGAATTACTAGATGGGCAGTGTCAACAGTTGTACACTACTTTAGACTTCACCTCCTGTTTCATGGAGAATCAGATCCTGCTTAGTTCCAGAGATGTTGATTACAGAGATGTGTATCATTTCCCTTCTTTGCTCTGGGACCACTATTATCAGAGCTAGAATTTACCAGAAAATAATTCTAGAGTATAGAGGGCTAAGGAGATAAAGACAACATTCTTGCTTCAGATGACTTCAGCGTAGTTAACAAGAGGACACACAAAGGAGACATATGTCTTAAGGGAATGATGGAGCTTTTAAGTAAGATATTCTAAACTCAGGAAAAAATCTTGTTTTAAATCCCAACTTTCTTAGGCACTGAACAGAGCCTTCCACACAAATACAGGCATCTCTACGCCCTGAATTCTGTGGTTGCAAGTTTTGGAGTTTTTTGCAGCCGCCCTGTCCCCCCTTCCCAGTCCCCACCTCCCCCAATGCTCAGGAGATTCTTTCTTTAACAACAAAGTTCAAATGTTTTGTGTAGGTATATCTATATCAATATCTATATCTATATCATCTATATCTATGTGTGTTTCTATTATTTCCATAAGTTATTAATGTAAAAGGAACTTATTTCTGGACCTGAAGTGTGGCTCATTTTCTTCCAGTGGAACAGAGATTCATCACCTGAGGTCTGTCTATAAATTAAATTTGTTGTTGTTGTCATTATTGTTTTTTGTTTTGTTTTGTTTTAATCCATGAACTTTGAAACTTTATGCAACATTGTAAGTGCTGTGGTCTTTCCAGGGAAGAGGTTTACACTTTTCATTCGATTCTAGAATGGGTTCTTTGTCCTATTCATTTGCACTATGGGAAAATTTTGACTCTTCTTACCAATAGCAGAAACATTTTCCAGCACTGTTGCTAGGACTTTTTATGATATTGTGGTGGCATTTTAAACTTATTTAAAACATTTTCTATCTCAACCATCCTGCTTTTTTTATTCCTGCCTACATTACTTCAAGCTCCCTTTCATCTCTGCTGGCTTTCTTATCTCATCTGTCATCTCTTATTTTATATTTTAAGTTTTATTGAGAACAAAGGCAAAAGTAGATCCTGTTTAAAATGTACTTTTGTTTTTTATAATAAATCTCACTCCTCTCAACTCTTCCTCATCCTTTTGAGCACTACATTAATAATGCCTTATTTTTCTTCCAATTATTTCCAGAGACTCCATGTTGATTTTTATCTGTTTCTGGGTCTGATATTTGTTCCATATAATGTGGATAATTTTCCTGGAATCTCTTTACTTTTCACCTAGGTGCAGCTAGATTTCTTCTCTTCGGTTGTAAGCAGAGTTATAACGCAGTTAACTTGGCATTGTCCATTCAGAGGAGTGTGTATGGGCCTGTGGCTGAGGGCAGTCACCATATGAGTGTGTAAATATTTGTAAATTCTCTATTTGGATTTAAACCCTGGGGTAGGTGGAATAATGGTCCTCAAATATGTTTTCATACGAATCCCTGGAACCTGTGAATATGTTAGGCTATCTGGCAAAGCAGAATTAAGATTGCAGATGGAATTATGTTGCTAATTAGCCTACTTTTAAAAAGGGAGATTGTCTGGGATTATCTCAAGTAGGCCCCTTGCAGGCTTTGAAGATAAAGGAAAGAGGCCATGAACTACGAAAGGCAGGCCACTTCTAGAAGTTAGGAAAGTCAAGGAAACAGATTCTCCTCTCGTGCCTCCATGAGGAATGTAGCTTTGCCAAATGTGGTGTTAGCCTAAGAAGATCTGTGTCAGACATTTGACATATAGACCCATGAGATGATAAATTTGTGCTGTTTTAAGTTACTGAATTTAAGGCAGTTTGTTTCACCAATAATATTTTCACCTGGGTTTAACAATAGGTATACTTCGTAGCTGTGTCCAGACTTCATCCTAGTGTTACTCATACCACTTGGGAGAGGGTCCCCCTCTAGGAAGGCAGAAAGTCATCTCCCCATTTGGTTTGACATGATTACAGAAATGTCCTGATCCTCCAGCGCAGTGTTATTACCCGGGAACGAAAGGAAATCTACATGTTACACTGTTGTAAGCTCATCTGTCCTAGGGGCTGGACTCCTTCAGCTTGCTGCCCTCTGAATAAGGTGGTAATGACTTTTGCCAATTTCTTCTCTCTGAATTATCTTTGACACACACACACACACACACACACACACATCCATATATGTATGTATATATATATATATATATATATATATATATATATATATATGTATATATTTTTTTCTTTTTTAAAATGTGGAGTTGAGAATTTGCATCGTGGTTTTTCTTCATTTGGTCCCAACTTGCCCTGTACTAAGATTCCTCTATGTTTCAAGGAAGAAAATGGCCCTTGTTAAATCTCCTCTCCTCCCTTTTTGTTTGATCCTGTCAATTATAATGATGAAATGGGGACTTTAGACATCTCTGCTCAAGTAATCATCTTACTTAGAAGCCCCTTTTATTATAGAAATAAGCTTACATTTTAAGTAGTGATATCAGTTTTATGTAGAAGATTCCTTTATACGGTCTTACCTGCATGGCAGTTCTGCTTCTCACAGGATCATTTTAATAAAAATCATTGTATGTGTATAAGTAAATTCTGGGACTATTATGTATGGAATTTTACCCAATACCCCCAAATTTATGTGTTGAAATACTAACCCCCAATGTCACTGTTTGTAGATAGGGCCATTAGGAGGTAATTAAGGTTAAATGAGGTTACAAGAGTGGGCCTTTAATGTGGTAGGAGTGGTGGTCTTATAAAAGAGGAAGAAATCTCTCTGTGTGCACCAAGAAAGGGGTCATGTGAGCATGTAGTGAGAAGGTGACTGCCTACAAGCCAAGGGAAGAAGCCTCAGAATGAAACCTACCTTGCTGGTGCCTTGATATTGGACTTCTCAGGCTCCAGAACTTTGAGAAATAAATGTCCATTGTTTAAGCCAGCTAGTTGTCTGTGGCATTTTGTTATGGCATCCTGAGACGATTAAGACTGGAAAACGTGAGATTCAGAGGATTATATTCTCCAGGCACAGTCTGCAGGGTAGGGGGATGACTGGCTTGTGTGTGTATAGGCAGGAAAAAAGGTTATTTCAAGAGATTTCTTTCCAGAGATCCAAGAGGCATCAATCAGCCTGGTGGACTCTTTAGGTTTCTGTCTTTTGGATGACATATTTTTTTCCCCAGGGAAGAATTCTTCTCAAAGACTAGACATTGTTTAGGATTTTCTACCTGTGGCACTTCTGTCAACATGACTCAATATTCTAGAAGATTGCAACTTTAAGGGTGCTTTTGATGATAATATTTGAAATTCTTCTATGTTTCAGGTGCTTCACTTCAGCCTTCATAGAAAATGCTAAGAAAGTTAGTATTTGTCATGAGACTTCCTGCCAATGCTTTTGCAAAGTAACAAGATTGATCAGAGCAGGCTTGGAGTGAGGTAGACTTTGGCTTTGAAGCCAGGGCTCCATTGCTTGCCAGTTTTGCAAAATTGGTAAAGTTATTTAACTTTTCTGGGCTTTAGATTCATCACTGGTAAAATGGGAATAACTGTTAGTTAGCATGAAGACAAAGTGATAATGTATTTTAAATAATTCAGCATACTTTCAGGTACATATTTAGTGCTCAATAACTGGTTGCCATTTTATCTAAAAGAAGCAGTTGATGTATGTTTCACTCTCTCCAAATATGTCCCTCTCAGGTACAACCTCATTTTTCTCTCATCCTGGATTCATAAACAGTCTCTTTTCAGCAAGTGTATAATTTGGCTAGGTTTAGTTCTCTCTCTCATGCTTTCTCTCTTTTTCTTTTAGACAAACATTTTTTTCCCCCAGTTTTAGGGAAATAGGAAACTAAAGAAAGTTGTGAACTAATAATAAATATATATTGGTCTCTGCCCCCAATTCCTGACACAGGGTTCCGTTTTAAAACCCTTGTAAATTTCTAAGTGATAAGCCCACAGGAGCGTATCTGGCTGGGCTCCAGGATGGCTCCAGGATGGGATTGGTCACCAGAAAGACCAAGCCATGGTTAGAAGCATTCTACAGGGAGAGGAGAGGGGATGGAAATGGAGTTAATGATTGATCGTGCCTACACGTAGAAGCCTCCATAAACATCCAATAGTGTGTTTGCAGACCTTCTGGTGGGTAAGCACATCCACATATCAAGAGAATGACAGACACCAACTTCACCTGGAAGGAAACTCTTGATCTTGTCCTATGTATCACGTCAGCTGACTGCTCATCTGTATTCTTTATCACGTCCATTAGTGAACTGGCAGACTTAAGTGTTTCTTGGAGTTCTGTAAGCTGCTCTAGCAAAAAGTTGAATCCACGGTGGGGATTATGACAATTTCTGATTTGTGTTCACGTTGGACAGAAGTTGTGGGTGACTTGGGGACCCACTACTTGTGACTACAGTCTGTGGGACTGAGCCCTTCACCTGTGGGAACTGATCCTGTTCGAATTGAGTTAAATTGAGTTGTAGGATACAGAAATTGTAGGATTATGGCAAATTATTTGGTTGGGAAACCCCCCACTTATTTGATGTCAGAAGGTTGTAAGTGTGGTGCTTGTGAGACAGTAAAGGAGATTCATGGGAGCAAGGACTGTTTTCCTTGTATGCAGTGGAAGCAACAGGAACACATTAGTGCTTTCTCTCAGCCTGATGCGGATTTGCTGTGCTACTCTGAAAGTTCCCTTGCTTTTCATTTGGTTTTCATTTTTTCCACAAAAAGACACTTTTTGATTCAGACTTTTCTTAGCTCTCTGTCTGCAGTTTCTTAATTAAGAAAGCTTCCATCTTGATCTCATTTGTGAATTTTCTTAATTATCCTTTTTGTTAATGTGATTAAAACTAACAGTAATTTGAGATTGTCTATGGCAATTGATTTTGAAGGGTATATGTAAATCTTGTATTTATCTAATTTTCTATTACATTATTTATCTGTCATGATCAGGAATCGAAATATTCTATATATCCACAAATGCATATTTCCAAATACTCAAAATGTTTTGTTATTTATTTGTTGGGAAATATTTTCACAGTTTATTTCATCCTTACCTGTCCTCTTAAACAGAGTACAGTTTACTGAATTTAATACTCTCCTCATGACTGTGCTTCTTTGCTTTAACAAAATATTTGGAATGATGTAAGGCCCTCGTGGTTCCTTCAGAAGGCAGTACTCTTTATCCACTCCCCACCAAAATTCTTTTTCTTCTTCTATCTTTAATTTTATTTCTGATTGGTTAGTGGTAGCTGATATATAAAGTAAGGTTTGCTGAGAGCTTTTGGAAAAGAAGCTTCCCCCTCTTAGGAGAAATTCAAAGAAGTCTCTTTGTTTTAAATGTGGTTTGGTAGCTGGTAAGCTGGAAACTTGGGGAAGTTTGGCTCAGGATGGTGGGTCCTGGGAACTTCAAGGAAAGAGACCCTGCGCCACAACCTGCCCTAGTTATGTAGTTTACTCATTTCCTTGATTATTAGTGAATCTGATTTGAACTAGGCTTTCTACCACTTTACATCAAAAAGTTTCTAATATATATTATAGGATATGGAATTTATGTCATATGTTTTTGCTTTTTGAAAATTTTTCTTGATCATAAAGAAAAAAACTGAATGATTTTAAGGCTTTTGTTGCCATAATACATATGCTATTTCTTCCATTATTTATTTTTGTATACTCAGACCTCTTTTGGAATTTTTCAAATGTCAGCCATCCATATCAATATCCATCAAAGTGAAACATATTGGACCAATGACTGCATATATATTTTTAAAATTTTTATTTATTTGAGAGAGAGAGAGAGAAAGAGAGAAAGCAAAAGAGAGAGAAACTGAGAGAGATACAGCATGAGCCAGGAATGGGGAGAGAGAGAGAGAGAGAGAGAGAGAGAGACAGAGAGACAGAGAGACAGAGAGACAGAGAGAATCCCAAGCAGGCTCCACCCTGTTAGCACAGAGCCAGATGTGGGCCCCTAACTCATGAACCATGAGATCATGACCTGAGCCCAAACTAAGAGTCAGATATTTAACCGACTGAGCGACCCAGGGATTCCTTAATTATCGCCTATATTAATAATAAGTTCCAAAGGCGCCAGGGTGGCTCAGTCGGTTAAGCCTCTGACTTCGGCTCAGGTCATGATCTCACGTTCATGGGTTCATGGGTTTGAGCCGTGTCGGGCTCTGTGCTGACAGCTCAGAGCCTGGAGCCTGCTTCGGATTCTGTGTCTCCCTGTCTCTCTGCCCCTCCCCCTCTCATGCCCTGTCTCTATCTCAAAAAGAAATAAAACATTAAAAAAATTAAAAAAATAATAAGTTCCAAGGAAGTACTAAAATAGGAATATCTATTTATCTAAAATCATGATATGCCTAAAATTATTCTTTAAATTTCAACTTTTGGGAACTTAATGTATGTGAAAAGAAGGTTAATAAATAAATTTAGGTATACTTTGGATAAAATAAAAAGTTCTATGAGGAAACAAATAGGACAATGTTTCTATAGGCTCTTTCATCCTGACTTGGTACAACTTCAATTTTGAATATTTCAAGACACCCTATAAAATGTTAATTTCACCCAAAATTAACTTTCAATTTTATCTCAGAAGAACAGTAAAAGGCCATTGAAAAAAAGGAATTGATGCATAAGGTTTTCTGAAATATGCATTGGAAATAAATGTGTTTCTTTTTCTAATAGGGTGTACTTTTCCCAACTGTAAGTCCACCAATGTTCAAAATTTTATTTTAAGCACTTAAACTTATTACTTTGATATTTTGTTCCTTGGGAGGATTAATGTACTATGGTGTGCAAAAAAGTTTCAAGATATTTTACTGATTTCAGTTGATTTGATGGGAAGGGAAAAAAAATGAAGCACTGTTCCCCACTGAGAACGAAGGAGTTAAAGAGTAAAGGTGCTGGAAATCAAAGATAAATCCTATCTACTGTCTTATTTTTGAACAACAATGGTTATAATCTTCTGGCAGCTACTGTGTACAAATTTGAAAGGCTGTGAAACTTTGCCCAAGATTGGAAAGATTGCCAATGGAGTGAGAAATTGGAAAAGCCAGTTGGGGCTTCCTTCACAAAAGTATAAAAAAAAAAATGGAAATAGTATTTGTGACTTGAGGTTGACCTCCCATATCTCACTTTGCCATTTACTTGCTTGTGAATTAAAAGTTTTGGTAGGTTTTGGTAAAATCACTCCCCAGTAGCATCTTAAAAGTCATTTAGATAAAAAATGAAGATCTGAAGGATAAACTGATATTCTGCAAAGAGCAGATCCAACTCACTCCTGATTCAGGGGAGAAAGGCCTCAGTTTTCCAGGATTTAAAGGGGATGGCTACAGCTTGAGAAATGGCTTAAAGAATGATTGCTTCCATAACGTTGGTATTACTTATAACCTTCTTAAGAAGATGCTTGCTGACATTTCTTAGCAGGCATGTCTAGTTCTTTAAATATCTACATGACAATTTATTGGATCAAATAAATGAAAGACTTCATGTTTTGACACATGGTCAAATTGCCCTCCAGGAGGTACACGTCAGTTTTGTCACTCACCAGCAAGGCTCTTGGCAACGTTTCTTTTGGTAGGCACTCGGAAGGGTTTTACTTTCTAGAGCATGAATTTTATGAACATCAACGGGTAGGTCACTAGTCATTCTAAAGTGTGACAAGCATCGACAACCAATTGACATAAGTTTAAATTGTCTTGTTGTTCGTTGTTGTAAATTCCTGGTAAATTATAAAAAGTCTCACTGGCACTCTCAACAGAAACTTGAGCCAATGTGGGATCTCCCCTTGGATATAGCTGTGCCTGGGATAATAGAGTACTGGCCTTGCTTCACTGAGCAGACCACACTGGAACTGAATGTGCAGAGCTCAGCAACACAAAGCATTAGGTATCATTATTAACAATTTTGTCAGTTTTACTGCCTAAACATTTTTTGGATCTCTCTCTCCATCCTCCCTGTAGCATGCATTTAGGTTACCACCTTCTCTTACCTGTACCACTAAAGTAGGTCTAATAACTCATTCTGAATATACTTTTGCCCTTTCAAGTCTGTTTTGAATCCTGAGGCTAGGGTGATATTTTAAAAATGGAAATCGGATTGTGCCAACCATCTGGCTCACTAAAACCCTCAATGAAATCTCATCACTCTTTAAAGAAAATAACAAATAAATAAATAAACATTAAAAAAACCTCAAAGTGCTTTGTTAATACTGACTCACAGGAAAGTCTAAACAACCATTTCATCATGTTTTCTGCCTTGCCTATCACTGTGATTCAGTAAGTGGTTCAAGTTTACGCCCTCTTTAAGTTTCCATTGTTTAAGCAGAGATTATACAGGTGTTTTTCTGAGGATGACCCCCTCACTCTAAATAGTGAATTCTAACCAGATCACAAGATTGAGCTTTCTTAAAGACAATATCTTGCAACTCAAGAATGGGATTATGACAGGCAGATAGATAGATGTAGGCAGGTAAAAAAAGGAATATGAAAAGACAGAAAAATCCCAGGAGAGAAGTTCTTTTCATTATAGAAAATAGGAGGACATGATAATATTTTGAATCAACTAATGCAGGACAGGGAGATCAAAAAAGAATGTAGAGATACTAATAGGAATACCACTGAACATGGGTCTGGGATAAGGATTGTCTCAAAATGCAGACAGACAAAAAGGTATGGCTCATTTAAGAGAAAAGCATTAGAATGGCATGGAGGTGGTAAGCTGGGTCATCGTGGCATATAGAAAGATAACATAAGGGAAGAAAGAGGTGGAAGAGAAGAGGGGCAAGTATGGTTGACTCTTGCCCCTGTTTGTTTGAGTAGATCTGCTAGTTGATTCCCTAGGTTTGCCTTTGCTGCCTCGGGATCAGATTTAAATAGGGGTTGGGTCAGTTCATTTAGCAGAGATCCCTTCTCTGGGGGCTCAGTCCTGATTGTCTCAAGGTGAATTCCCCACTTACAGGGAAACTGTACTAAAGCCAAGGGAACATTTAAAGGTTATACCTAAAAAATCATATCGTCCTTACCTTTTAATTTTTATTTCTTAGTATGATGATATATAAACCTATTATAAAAACAAAAAGGACAAATCAGAGCAACAAATAGCATTCATCTGCCTAGACTCCTCATCTCTGAGCTCATCACCTCAGATATAAACACTTTCAACTTATCAGCTCTTTCTCCTTGTATTTAAGTCCATATTTCTATTTTTGTGTTTATCTTCCTATTTCTTAACTTTTCTATTTGAAACATCACCTATACTTCTTACTTTGGAAGATAGTTTTGTCTCTCATCTTACCCCTTACTTCCCAATTTCATTACCCCACATTTTTGGTTAAAACCCATGTTCAATATGTAGTTTGTTACTAATAAGTAAATATTGTTTATGGCTGAACCAACTATTATTATAATCATACCTTGGTTTTTGTATAATTCTTTTTTTTTTTTTTTTTTTTTTTTTACAATTTGAGTGTAGCTGACCCAGAATGTCATATTAGTTTCAGGTATATAACATAGCGATTCAACTTCTCTGCATGTTATGCCGTGCTCTCCACCAGTGTACCTACCATCTGTCACCATGCGATTCTGTTACAGGATGTTTGGTTTGATTCCCTATGCCGTGCCTTTCATTCATGTGACTTATTTATTCCATAACTGGAAGCCTGTATCTCCCACTTCCCTTAACTCATCTTTCCCATTCCCTCACATCCCTCTCCTCTGACAACCATTAGTTTGCTCGCTGTATTTGTAGGTCTGATGCTGCTTTTTGTTTATTATTTTTTTAGATTCCACATATGACTGAAATTAAATGGCATTTGTCTTTCTCAGAAGATTTATTTTACTTGGCATAATACTCTCTAGGTTTATCCATGTTGTCACAAATGACACAATCTCATCCTTCTTTTATGGCTGTAAAATATTCCTGTATATTCTTTGTGTGTGTGTGTGTGTGTGTGTGTGTGTGTGTATCACATCTTCCTTATCTATTTAATGAACACAGAGTTGGGTTTCTTTTTATCATTTAATAGCAGGCTTATTTTATTATTTAGTTCAATATCAATCTTTAGCTAAACAAAGGTTTGTGAAAATATATAAAAAACAAATATATGTATGTGTGTATATATGTATATCTGGTAATATGTGTATGTCTGTGTGTGCATATATATGTGTAATTTTCTACATTGTCAATGTGTCAGATAATATTAATAGATTACATTTTTCCCTTGGAGACACTTGTTTTGTAATACCTAATCCTTTGCTTTGATCTGGGCTCTGATCTTTTCTCCTTAGGCCTGGTTCCTCCTGGGATACCCATTTGCTGTCATTTTTATATGCCGTGCACCCTTCTATTGCATTGGCTCCATTCGTGAATCCTATTCTTTTTTTTTACTCCTCTGATTTGTTGGTGCACATCCTCTAGGAGATTCCTGAGAATGGATGTGTAGGAAGTGGGTTTTGGGGAATTTGCTTATCTAAAAATGACTTTATTCTATCATCACAATTGAATACTACTTTAAATTTACATAGAATTATAGGTCGAATGGGGTTTTCATTCATAATTTGAAGATATTGTTCCATTTTCATCAAGGATCTCACGTTATTCTTGCAATGTCTAGCATTTCTCATTACTCTTGAGGAGTCTTATGATATTAAAATTCATATTCCTCTTAGGACCTATTGTTTATCCCAGGAGCTCTCAAATTTCACAATGATGAATACTAAGAAATAACTTTGCTAAGCATTCAGTGAGTCTTTGACTTGGGAGACACTTAACTATTAACTATGGAAAACTTTAACTTTAAAAATATTCTTTCTCAATATTTTTTTCTATTTTTACTCTCTATAAACATCATTATGATGTTGGATCCTGGGTAGATGTTTTAGTTTTATTATTTCCATCTCTCAGTTTTTATTTCTATTTTTTTGTGATTTCTCTTTCATCTTTCAATGTTCTCATTAATGTTTCTCAATTTTCTACTATGATTTCCTTTTTAAAATAACATGTTTTATTTAATTATTTCCTTTCATTCCATTGAAGTTACAAATGATAGGATCTGTGCTAATATAACTATTAATTATATGTTTTCTTCTTATTTCAGCTTTATGTCTGTTTTCTACGAGCTAGTTGCTATATTGTTTGTTTTAATCTTTTCTTTCATGGTAGAAGATTTCTTAAATCACATGGAGGTCTGAGGCAACTCAAAAGCCTACTAGAAGTTGTGTGCGTGGGTGGACTTGTCAGTGGTGTGTTTACATGTGTGCCTCCTTCCTGTGACAAAGCGCTAAGGAAAGTACAGCCACCACCCACCACCTCTGTCCTGGGGCTGGTCTACAAGGGACAGGGGACCTGAAATTCTTACTACTCCTTGTAAAAGCTTTGAAATGATCTTATTTTTAGGTTTTTTGTTTTTTGGGTTGTTTTTTTTTTTTTTTTTTTTGCCAAATCCTCATGCCAAATAGCATGAATCCATTTGGTATTTTTCATGTGGCTTTTAGTTGTCTCACCTGGCCCCTGTCCTCCAAAAGTGGGGTTTCTGCTTTCATCTACCTACTGAGTTACCCACTTTTACATCTGCTTTCCAATTTTGTTGGTTCCTCTCATCTGCTGTTTGTTATTTGGTGTCTCATTGTCTATGTTTTTGTACATTTAATTTTTTTGTCTATTTTTTCTTAGTATGTCAGTAGAAGGGTTTTTCTTCCCCCATAGAGAAATACTGATGTTCAATCTTCCATGTTTAGCCACAACTAAATCTTAATTTTGTTCATAATAAATAAATAAAATAAATACACAGGTATCTCAATAATCTGCTAAAGTGAGGTGAAACTGAGCATATTCAGTTATATTGGATACATGTAGATTCCTTGCATCCTGCACCTACATTAAAGAGATTGTGTTGGTGGAAATGTAAATTGGTATAGTTACTATGGAAAAAATATGGAAATTTCTCAAAATACTTAAAACTATAACTACTTTATGATTCAGCAATTCCACTTCTGGATGTGTATCTGAAGGGAATGAAGTCAGGGTCTTGAAAAGATATCTGTACACTATGTTAACTGCAGCATTATTTACAATAGCCAAGATGTGGAAATAATCTATGTATCCATTGATGAAGGAATGGGTAAAAATGATGTGGTATATATACATAGTGGAATATTATTCTGGCCTAAAAAAGAAGGAAATCCTGACATTGATGACAACATGGAAGAAACTTGAGGATGTCATGCTAGGTGAAATGAATTAGACAGGAAGACAAATACTGTATGATCTCACTTGTATGTAGAATCTAAAAAAATACATGAACTCATAGAAACAGAGTAGAATGTTGATTTACAGAGGCTGGGGGGGGGGGTTGTCAAGGAAATGGGTAGAGACAGTAAAAGGGTACAAACTTCCAGTTATAAGTTGTTGAGGGGCGCCTGGGTGGCTCAGTCGGTTAAGCCTCCGACTTCGGCTCAGGTCAGATCTCACATTCGTGGGTTCGAGCCCCAGGTCGGGCTCTGTGCTGACAGCTAGCTCAGAGCCTGGAGCCTGCTTCCAGTTCTGTGTCTCCTTCTCTCTCTGCCCCTCCCCCTGTCATGCTCTGTCTCTGTCTGTATCAAAAATAAATAAAACATTAATAAGTTGTTGAATACGTTTCAGGATCTATACTATATTGTATACGTGAAAATTGCTAAGAGAGTAACTCTTAAAAAAATTATAAAAAAGGTAACTATGTGAAGTGATGGATGTATTAACTAACCTTATTTTGGTAATAATTTT
Organism: Suricata suricatta; assembly: GCF_006229205.1. Taxonomy (NCBI): domain Eukaryota; kingdom Metazoa; phylum Chordata; class Mammalia; order Carnivora; family Herpestidae; genus Suricata; species Suricata suricatta. The sequence continues at coordinate 118,519,851 of NC_043703.1, forward strand.
ATAATATATACATATATCAAATAATCAAGTACACCTTAAATTTACACAATGTTATATAAAATATTTCTCAATAAGCTGAAACATAAGTTAAAAAAATTTTTAATGATTATTTATTTTTTGAGAGAAAGACAGAGTGCAAGTGGGGGAGGGACAGAGAGAGAGGGAAACAGAATCCAAAGCAGGCTCAGGCTCTGAGCTGTCAGCACAGAGCCTGATGCAGGGTTTGAATCCATGAGTTACGGGATCATGACCTGCGCCAATGTTGGACGCTTAACCAACTGAGCCACCCAGGCACCTCTATAAGTGAATTTTTAAATTGGTACATACAGGAGTTTTTATCTAAAGATTTTTATCTTAAGATTTAAGATTTCTATTTTATGATCTTATCTTAAATATTGGCCATTTTTAAAGGTTAAACTCAATGAAATTGACATTAAAAGTTCTTGGTGGTCAGTTTTTTTAAATTGATGTATAGTTGACATGCAATGTTAGAAAGTGACATTTTATAGGTCAAAAACTATTAAATAGTAGCAATTTCATATAGCTCTCCTTGAGGATGGCACAAGTTTTTGATCTGATCTATATATTAAGTTCATCCTCTATCCCCAAGAAGTTTTAAGAAGCTTCTTCTTATTGTATCTTCAAGTATTGCTATTTTCAGTCACATTTCTAAATTGGATTTATTATCTTCTGTATCAAAAATCCTCTTCTCTTAGATTGCTGTGTTTTTGGATTTTGCCCATTTCTATTACCTTTAAAGAAAAAAAATATTTGTAAGGTATATTCAAATTTCTGTTTCAATTAGTTTCCCTGCCTCTTTTTTTTTTTTTTTGGCTGTTATTAACTTTAACAGGACCATTTGTATTACAGTTTGAAGCCTTGTGATCGCTTGCTTTATAGAGTATATGTTTTATTTAACATCTGGAGTACAGAAGGTAGATGTTGTCTAAAATTGAGTCATTTTTCCTATGGTAATTTACTTTCCATAGTATATTCTGATTTTATTTCTTGTATACAGTGCTGTTACAAAATATTTTAGCTTAAATTATTGAGTTCTTTCCCATTCCCCCATTTACTCTTTTACATATTGAGACCATTTTTCTGTTCGCCATAGAGAGTGCAAGATTCAGAATCCTTCTTAGGCTGGATGCGTGGATAACTCAGGTTTATACCTCTAAGTTTCCAGCAGACTGAATTTTAAGAGCAGGAAGCTAAGGAATGTCAAGTTCTAGTAGGGAAGCTGTCTCTTTGCCTCTTTGTTTCAGTGCCTGGTAAAAATTATATACCAGAGGTGAAAACATATCTGGTTTCTGATTTGAGTTTGACTTTGCTCTGGCATTTGATAGCCAGCTCCAATCTCTTTCTTCATATCACTGTTGGCTGAGTTGGAAAATATCTTGTCTCATTAGAGGAATGACCCTTCCTTTAATTCATCACATCATGTTTCAGCCCAGTGTTTCAGGCCAATGTGTTAGGGAGAAACTGGGTTGAGAAATATTCTGCTTCTTGTAGACTTTTATTTGGATGTTCCCAGTCTTGGTGGAGCTGTCACAAATATCAAGGACCTAAGGGATGGTACCTTGTTTGACTGATCTTATCTCTCCCACTGCCTATCCTCGGAGTCAGACTCAGTCAGAGGTATTGCTTAGGATAAAAATGGCTTCCTTACTTATTTATTTTTTTCCTGAAACACTGCACTGCTTTCTCCAAAAGCAGTGGAGTATGATATCGTGTGTAATTATTTCCTTCAGTTTTGACTCATGTGCACCATGTATGACAGAATTCGCTAAAATAGGTGAGTTTGGGCCCTAGGTTCAAGTTTCAGGACTTTCTACCCCCATACTCTACATTTTTGGTTTTACAGGGTAAGAGGGGGAGTTACCAGGGTAGTAAAAGGTAACATATACCAAATCCTCTACCATGTTGCTCCTGGAGCAATCTTGTTGATACTTTTGAATTGGGTATGCCGTATCTCTGAAGGGTGAATGGCAGCATTCCTAAGCATTTGTGTTGGAAACTGTTTACTGAAAATGGAAATGACAGTGATGTGACAGATGAGACCACCTCAATCTTGACACATAAAGATAGCTTTTTGGACACTGAGGTTTTATTATGAAATAATGATTAAGTTCCCATTGCATGCATTTTTTTTCTTTTTTCTTTTTTTTTTTTTTTTGCAATCCATGAAATGACCATGAAATATGTCAAAAATTTCCAGGAAGTCACCATGAAATCAGCACAAAATTTCCATCAAAAATTGGACCACTGTTGAGATTAGAGCTAGGATTGCTGGAGGCATTATATCTATGCTGCTCTAATTAAATGTTTCTTTTCAGAAGAAAAAGCTTTTATTACTTTTTTAAAACTAATTTCATGAGTGTATGGCCTGGGCATATGAGACTTGCTGGAGATGAGATGGGAAATACAGTCCTGTGGGGTCTTGTTGCACTTTTAGTTAGGATCTTGTGACTATAAGTAAAGAGACCTTTAATAAACTTAAATTTAAAGGACAAGATTTGCCTTATGTATTTATAATCCAATATGACTTGTCTCTTTTTACATCCCCCACACAAGCTGTTGTATCCAATATGGGCTTCCTTTAGCATTCCCACACTCGAAACCTACTACTCCTGTGGTTAGGTGTTTGTAGTCCTCACAGGGAGCCAAGACAGATACTTAAAGTTAAGAAAGGGGTAGAGTCACTGGTCTAGCCAGTCATGCTAAGCAATTCACATGTCAAAGCATCCATTCATCCTTAATTCAGCTAGAATCACAAATCTCAAACTACTTTCATCTTAAGTATTAGAGACTATCCAGGAGCTATTTACATTTAAGTTTTAATGCTATTTATATTCAAAATGTTTTAGAAAAATATTCATTTGAAATGGGTGGTAGTAACCTGTACATGTTAATAAAAAGTATCCAGTAATTTAAATTTGTTTAATATAAAAATCATCATCAATACAAATAAAATATACATGTTCAATATTTAGGGGAAAATATTTTACAGGGGGGCATACTCACTTTGTATTGTGAGGTAAAAACAAAATGATTTAAAAAATTCATGTAAGGAATTTTTATAAATCTATTTTTACACATTCTTGCATATTAATTGATGAAATCTGAAAGAATACCTACCAACAAATTAACAGTACTTCCCTTTGGGAGGTGAAATTATGGGTGACTTTAATGTGTTTCTTCTTTTTGTTCATTTGTATTTTCCAATTTTTTCTATATAAACATGTACTACCTGTGTTCCAAGTGTAAACGGAAGAGAAAATTATGTATAATACATATATTTTAAAGCATTTCTAATTTAACTCTACTTGCTGCTAGCAATTTCATATCATTTGGCTTGGCTCACTGAGCTTCTCAAATGATACCAGGCTGTTTATATTAGAGAGTACTACAAATTGGATAACCAAAAATCTCCTAGAGAGAGCTCATAAAATGACATGGTTGGATGGAAACCTGAACAGATGGGCTAACTCTACCATGTGCTATATTAACCCTGCTGTTCTCAGACTCGTGGCCAATAACACATCAAAAAAGTACAATTCTCAAAATAACTTGGTGAAATGGAAGATGGTTAAGCATTTTAATCTATGAGTTGGGACTTAGTGGACAGGCACTTGTTGAAATGTTTCACCCTTATTAAGGCCATTTTTTTTTTTTATGACTGTGAAAATACTTGTGCTTCAGAGGAGTTCTGGAAAGATGAACTCTAACGGGGGCTGAGGGAATAGTAACCCAGCATGTTTCCAGGCAGTTTGACTGGAGTCAGTATATTACACTGAAACCAGTATAAGTGGTGCCTCATTATGTATGTGATGATGATAAGCAAAGGGAGAGTGGAGTTGTAATTGGCTAAATAAAAAGAATAGGATGTTTCCGGATCTCTTGCATGTTCCAATCACTGGATAGAAATCAGTGGCAAAATGCACACAGTACTGTAAAAAAAACAAAACAAAACATTTCTGTTGCCTCTAGAGAGGTCAGAGTCTACTGTCAAATTATCTACATGAATTATATGTGGAAAAAGAAGTTCAAAGAAATGCATTGTCATAATTTAAACGTAAAACTGTAAGAACAGAAACCTACAACCTTTGTAAATATTCATATTATATAATTCGTTGGTGGTCTATTCAATGTCAACAGAGTCCTAAAGGGTCATTTAATAGTATAGTAACAATAGAAGGAAGGCAGTTAATTTCATTTTGAGCAGGGAGCAAGAATAGAGACTGTGTTGTCAGAAAGTCTGGTTTCTTGTCACAAATATTAGGAAGATTTATAACCTTGGAAAAATATTGTTTAGTTCTATGAGATAATGTCCTTTTATTTAAAAAAAGCTAAACAGTTGAAATTGAAAGTCCTTTCCAATGTTACGATTCTATATAAAAAAAAAAATACACGTTAGAAGTAGTTACTTCAAATTGAAATTGTCTAGAAGGAGCTTGTCCCGCAGAAGACGATACTGTGATGATATGATAATCCGCAGGCCGGTGTCTTAAAGGCTTTCTGCAAATTTTATATTTGGTCCAGTAAAATAAAGTGAGTTGGGAGGTTGGGCTAGAGAACCTCTTATTTGAAGTGTGATTAAAGAATGGTCTTCTTGGGGCGCCTGGGTGGCTCAGTCGGTTAAGTGTCTGGCTTTGGCTCAGGTCATGATTTCACAGTTGGTGGGTTTGAGCCCCGCGGCAGGCTCTGTGCTGACAGCTAGCTCAGAGCCTGGAGCCTGCTTCGGATTCTTTGTCTCCCTCTCTCTCTGACCCTTCCCTGCTCACGCTGTTTCTCTCTGTCTCTCAAAAATAAATAAAAAACATTAAAAAAAAAAAAGAATGGTCTTCTTGTAGTCACACTTTGTGTTTAGTCATGGTTGAAGACTGGTGTGGGCTTCAGGTCCCAAACTCTGATTAATGATTCAGCTCTATCCAACTCACTTCTGCTTTTTCTTCCTGCCAGAAATCAGACTACCTTCAAATGACTAATCTGACATTGCCATTGGTGAGAAATCAGTGAGAGTTATCTGGAATGTATTGAAAGACTAAATTCTTTATTTAATCCCAGATCAGAAGCATAAGCACAGCCACATTAGGATAAAACAGTACCAGAAACTAATTCGGGTTTTCGTAGGAGAGTTGAGCTGAAAACCAGAGGTTTCCAGATTGTTCTTGGGAGCTAGTGTTAGATGAGCTTCTAAACATGCAGTCTATTATTCTAAAGAATTTCAAAACTGCTATTTTATGACTACAAGGATTTAATTGGTTACTGGAAAACTGATTGAGTGGCCTAAAGCAACTTCATGGATTGATAAACAAAAACAACAAAATATATAATAGTTGTAACATTCAATTCATCTTGCTTAAATACTAGCTAATAACAAACTAATATCATCTCATGAATGCTTGCTATGATGGATGTAATAGACTAGATAAATAACTATGAGAAACACTAGAAAATAAAATGGTCTTTGGAAAGAAAATTAAAATTATAAGTATTTATTGGTATTAAAATAATAGAGATGGCATCTTTGAGCAGAGGGTATATACAAAAGGAGATCTTTGAAGGCTAGACAAAGCAGACTCAGTGACATGGTAAGGAAGGAAATTCTGTTTTTATTACATAACTCAATGTGGTAAAGAATGTTATTGATTTATGAGTTGGATTGGATGGGGGATGGTCAAGAAATAAAAACCTTCCCTGAAAGATGTTGGTGATGTTAGTGAGAGATGAAAAGAGGTTTACAGATCACAGAAGAAGAGGGTTTTGCTTGAAGATATCTCTAGCAGAGGAGTGACACATCTTTACAGAAAGGGGTAAACCAGGTGCCAATAGAGAGCAATGTTAAGAATCTTCCTCAAATTATATAATTTTAAGTGATCAAAAGAAGGAAAAGCTAGTGAAATTTATCACTGGACAATTCACAATGAAAAGATAGAAGATAATGTCTGAGTGGGGAAATGATAAAACACTGAGAGATACATTAACACTAGAATCTAGAATAGGCCAATAGATTCTACAAATTGAAATCAGCAATATGGACAGGGTGAAGGACACATTTATGAGGAAACATCCTAAATTTAATAGGGGAACATACCTAAATCTCCAATGATACTATTCATTTGATGACACCAAACAATATGTTCCCCTTTCTCTGTTAAACTGGAAGTTCTAAGTAGAACTTCTGGATAAAGTGATTATCTAGACATATCTTTATTTCAAGAAATTCATCCAACTATTAGTTGCTTCGGTAGTAACTATGCACATGAGACTGACACTAATTCCTTTGACTGATAGGAATACTAGAATTACACTTTTACTGTCAAATATTTAAGGGACAGTGATATTTCCATTCAGCTGACTCTTGTCTGGTACTCCAGACAATTATCATTTCCTGAATGCATTGTCTGTGCTAAGCAATGTGCATATGGCTGTCAGATCCTACAATATTTACAAATTAAATAATTAAACAGTAGGTGGTTAAATGACTTCTTTGAGTCATACAGATAGAGAATTCGAAGTAGAGATTCAAACTCAGTCAGCTTGATACTGAAGCACCTGTTCTGTCCATGTCACCTGGTTCCATTGCCATGCCCAAGCTGTGGAAAGGATTGATAGCAGGTATCCATCTTTTCCTCCATCTTTTACTTAAGTTTTATTAGGGAGACAAAGCAACCCAAATTTCTACTTCCAAGGATTTTAACAGTCTTGTCCTTGAAGAGACCTAATGTAAGACAGTGAAAACTGTTTGGACTTTTACTTTCCTACTTAGAGTTTTATTTCTTTCCTCCAATACTATGTCTCAGTTATCCCCAAGGACTTGCTCTCCAATAACTGTTTAGCTAGAAAGTAACAAGGAATTTTAATGTTATGCTGCTAACAAAGTGTGTTTTACTTAACAGAATTTCTGAAGTCCTAAATTATTCAAAACTCCAAAGGGGAGGGGTGCCTGGGTGGCTTAGTGGGCTAGGAGTCTGACTTTGGCTCAAGTCATGATCTCAGGGTTTATGAGTTCAAGCCCCACATCAGACTCTGCTCTGACAGTCAGGAGCCTACTTCGGATTCTCTGTGTCCCTCTCTCTTTGTCCTTCCCTTGCTCAAATACTCTCTCTTTCTCTCTCAAAAATAAATAAATAACATTAAAAATGTTAAATTGGGGGACACTTGGGTGGCTTAGTAAGTTGAGCATCTGGCTTTGGCTCAGGTCATGATCTCATGGTTTGTGAGTTCAAGCACCTCATCAGGTTCACTGCTGTCATTGCAGAGCCCACTTCCGATCCTCTGTTTCCCCCTAACCCTTGCCACCTCTCTGCCCCTCCCCCACTTGCTCTCTCTCTCTTTCTCAAAAATAAAAATAAATATTAAAAAAAGATGAAAAAAAAAACCCTCTAAAGGGATAACCCAAGGGTAAGTGTTCTGGTTTCAGAGGAAGGAGTACGTTGAGACAGAGGAATTTTCTCAGAACTCCTTAAATCATACCAAGGAAGCCATCAGTTGGGTAAATACAACATTGACTCAGTTCTTAGATTATATACAAGGCATCTTTTTTTCACCCTTGAAAACCCTTCAAACCTTGTGATTGTGTGTTTTTTCCCAGAGTGCATCCTCTTTATAACTTAAAAAAAATGAATTGCTGTGTGTCTATGTCCTCTTTGAAGGTATTTTTAGTTGATGTGCTGACCCAGGAGAAGAGGTAGAAGCTTTTATCTTCTACATCAATTAAACTAGGAAAACGAAAGGTTTTTCAAGCAAGACAATTTCTTAGAGGTCCCTTAGCAATTAAAGGATGGCCAAAGAAAGCCAGTTTTAAAACAGAAGTTCCTTGTTCTCCATCTGTATCCCATGAAACTCCATATCTTAAAAATCCTTGCAAACAGTCCGGTTTATAAAAAGGTGCACAACAAAAACAGAACTTCGAAATTATTTAAACCTTCACCCAGAATTTTTGTCCTCATTATGAATACTTTCGTTTTTCTGAATAACTAGATTGGTTACAAATCTTTGTTTGGAATAAATATGGATGAAATGGAGACAGATTCTGGAATTTTTCAAAATTTGGTTTTTATGTTTTGATTCAATTATAAATGTTCATAGTTTTTCCAATATACATGTTCATGTTTTGCTATCTTGCCAAGAACGCCATAAGAAAAAATTAGAGACTTAAATGCTAAACAAAGAATACCAATGGAAAATTACTAAAGAAATTTATTTTCATCATTCTGTATCTTTTCAGTCTCCCTGAATCCTGTACCTGTAAGAGATTTTGGAAAAAGTGTTTGGAGCCATTTGAGGATTTCCTCAGATCTAACATTTTGTTGGCTGTGATTTGTACCCCATTAAGTGCTACAGTGCACTTTATTTCCCACATTTGGCACTTTTAGTGAAAATTCCTCCAAACAGACACAGGGAACCATGCTTGATATTCTTTAAAGGGAACAAATAGATGAGCTAATTGTTTTAAATGCCTCCAATGAGATAAGTGGCAGGATGCTGGAATTGATCATCTAATTACCTATTTGCAATTGCAGAGAGGAGGAAAATCCAGCCATAATTAATGTTTAGGGAATGCAAAAGTTGTCATCTTAAATCAAGGTAAAATATAATAATCACATTGAGGTCTTATTACAGACAAATACAAACAATTTTCTAGATAGTAGGGGATTGGCTGCTTAGTTTTGTAGCTAATTGAGTGCTGGCATCTGTGGTATGGTATTACCAAAGAATTAGTCTGGAATTTAGTTCTGATTTATCTGCATTTGCATTTACAGAACTTCGGGCGCCATTCCACCTGATGTCTCGAGCGGAATGGCTATAGATTCTCAGTCCAGGGCCAGCCATTCATCCATTAAGCATGCCCTTTTATTTGCCAGAAAAGGGCAATGGCAAAGCACTATTGCTGACTAAACAGCTATGACTTTAGTAATAAGAAATGTATGAAAGTATCTTATAGGTTATACATGAGGAAAGAATCTTTGAGAGATAGACAGACCTGCAGAACAACATACCTTCACTTCTAGTGAATATGTTGTTTGTTCCAGGAATAGTCACACTGTGCTCAGTTAAGGGGAAAGTTAAAATTGTCACAGACCAGGGAGAAGTTTAGAAAGTGAATGGCTTCTTCATTTTCTTACCTTTTTTGGGGGGTCGAGGGGTGCAAACATCCTGACAAATCTGGTAACCAGCTAGCTCATGTGCTGGGTAAATGTTAAGTAAGAAGGCTATCACTATACACTTGTAATACTCACTACTCTTTTGTCTTAGGAAAACCTTTTTATTTCCCAACCCAGCACCGAACTACTAAAGTGGAAGTACGTTCTCTCAGGCACACCTTTGCTCACCTCTAGAGTGATTTGGATGTGGTGTAGAAAACAAGTAGCCAAAGGGGAAGCATAGGGTATCTCTGACAAGGAGGCTTCTGTGCCCAGGCAAAGTTGACATTGTTTTTGATGTGGACTAACACAGCCTACGAACAACTGGAAGACCATGTAATATAGCATCAAGATCTCAACACTCTGAAAGCTAAAGAAGTACAGACTTACTAATTCCCAAGGGTAAGGGCAGTCTCAGGCACACTGGAATGTATGCTTACAGTAGACAAGACATTACGTTAGAACTGAGAGCAATAATGAAGTATTAATTTGTCCTGCCCTGTCTTCTTTCTTGCACATAACTCCCAAGGATGAACTTGAGAACCTTGCAGAGAATGGATATGGTAGAGTGGATTTTGAATTTTAGAGACCTTTGGTTCTATCCATCTGTCCGTCTCTAACTTTGGATATGTTTGGCATACCAAGGCTTGAAGATATGTACTAAGGAATTGAAAGGGATGGGGAGAGCAGGATTTAGGTGATGGGGCAGACCTCTTGTAGTTATATGCCAACTGTAAATGCATCCACAGAACAGCCAAATTGGGCCCTATTTTGTTGGAGGACATGATATTTGTGGGCATACGTTTCTACAGACAGACAGTTCATTCAGCAACTTCATCTGTGGGAGCATCTGGCTTATGTTCTCCAAGGTCGCACAAAGTGGCAAAGCTCTCAAAATGTGGTCTTGGCGATAGCAGATGGAATCTGGTATTAGTAGGGGTTTAGGTTTATTATGAGAGCAGGATAGGTTTATCCAGAACTTCAAATTGCAAATAAGGCTGCAAATCAAGTTGAAAACATCTCTTGTGAAGTAACTAGGAATTGGCAGAGGCAAAGCTTAGGGTTCATTTCTAATGCTAAGACAGACTATAAACTTTTGTAGCTTTTCCAGTTTGATAGTGGGACCTGTTCATGGTTTTTAAAAAATATTGAAGATGTGGGAAAGATATGATATGCTTAGGTATCCCATTGACATTTTAGGAAGACATGTCGTGTTTACTCTGGGACTTTAATTTCTCTCTTTTTAAATTAAAATAAGTATCATTGAAGTACAATAAATTTAATGATTTTCCTAAATCATTAAATAATCCTAAATTTTCCTAAATCCTAAAATAATAAGATGCTTTTAATAAGTTGTAAAATCAATCTCAGATGCCAAGAGGTTATCAATAAGTAAGCTAATGGTTTGAATACTTATTTTTGGCCAACTTGCCTTCAGAAAAATCATATCAAGTCAGAGAAATAATTTTAGTTATTATGTGGTCACAAATGTGACTAAGGTCCACTTGGTTAAAAATAATTAGAAAATAAAATTCTGAAAAATAAACATTAATGCTGAAAAATTTTGAAATATGTTATCACTTAGAGTTCATAAAAGTGACTTCCCCATAAATGAATATTTGAAAAATCTAGAAATTAAACCTTAATGATTTCTAAAATTCTACAAAGTCACCATTGAGAGATGTAGAAGCTTGTTTTAGGCACCACCTCTAATTCCAACAAGCTAAAACCCAAGAAAAGGTCATAAAAAAGCTATATGCTTGTCATTTTATTCAACTTAAAAAAAACTAAGGCAAGAACACAACATGAGATCTACCCTCTTTACAAATTTTTAAGTGTATTACACATTACTGACTTTAGGTACAATGTTGTATGACAGATACCTAGAACTTAATTATCTTATTTAACTAAAATTTTATGGCCATTGTTTAATAATTGTTCATTTCTTCCTTCTCCTAGCCTCTGGAAACCACCATTCCACTCTTTGATTTTATGAATTTGCATATTTTGGATAGCTTATATAAATGGAATCATGTAGTATCTGTCTTTGTGTGACTGGCTTATTTCACTTAGTATGATGACCTCAAGGTTTATACATATTGTTGCTAACTAAAGAATTTTCTGCTTTTTAAGGGCTCAATAGTATTCCTTTGCATATATTTACCACATTTTCTTTACTCATTCAACCGTCAATGAATTTTCAAGTTATGTCTACATTTTGACTATTTTTCAATGAACATGAGAGTGCTAATATCTCTTCCGGATCTTGATTTCAATTCTTTTGTATATATACCCAGAAGTAGGATTGCCAGACCATATGAGAATTCTATTTAAAAAAATTTTTTAAGTACCTTCTATACTATTTTCCATAGTAACTCTACCATTTTGCATTCCCACAAACAGTGTCAAAGAGTTCCAATGTATCTGTATCTCACCAATACTTGTTACCTCTTGTCTTTTTAAAAATAACTATCCTAACAGATATGAAGTGATACCTCACTGTGATTGTAATTAGCATTCCCTGATGACTGGCAGTGTCTTCTGACAGAGAAGTTTGCTCCATTTACATTTAAAGTAATTATTGATAGAGAAGGATTTATGCTTGTTATTTTGGTAGTTGTTTTCTGTTTTGTAATCCTTTTGTCTGTCTTCTCTTTCTATGTCTTTTTTGTGTTTTGTTGATCTTTTGTATTGATATGCTTGGGTTCTTTTCTCTATTTGTTCTGTGTAATTTCCATAGGTACTAAAATGAGCTAGCTGTAATTTTAGTGAAGATTTGAAACATCTGTGAATAAATGGAAGAATTGGTAAGTCCATGGGCTACTTGGGGTCATTATGGTCAAAACAACTACATAAAGTGCTGACCTCTTCTCTAGGGCTCAGGAAAGATTGCTCTTGAGGTCTGCAGCCTTTGAGCATTGAGAAGGTCACCTCAGATTACCAGATATGATGAATTAGTGGGGAAATGCTTTTTAACCTTGAGATCATTATAATTAAGGACAGAAATAATGAAGATAGTAAAAAAAAACCCTAGTATTAATATTTTTCTTAACCTTAGGTATATATTCAGTGCTTAAAATGTAATGATTAAGAACATTTTGGTATATTAGACTACCTACAAGATTAACTTTTTGATGCCAGGCTAAAATAGATACTTGAGTAGTTGATTTAGACCAGATATTTTAAATCGAACGGTATATTTTTGCTAATGCAAATAATGTTGAACTGTTAAGAGGAATGAAGTCATTATGTTTATAAGCTTAACTGATGAGATTTATAAAAATTACAGGTATTTGGGGAAGCTTTTCTTTGGTAGATAGATAATTTAAAATGTTTAAAGGAGCTTACTTAAGCTTAAAGCCTTCTAAAAGGTGACTTTCAAAATTTAGTAGGTTTATGAAAAGAGTGAGATTTTAAGGTGTATTTTACTTTATTTTTTTAAATGTTTATTTATTTATTGAGAGAGAGAGCAGGGAAGGGGCGGAGAGAGAGGGAGGGAGAGAGAATCCCAAGTAAGCTCCATGCTGTCAGTGCAGGTCTTGATTTAGGGTTCAGTCTCATGAACTGAGAGATCATGACCTGAGCCAAAATCAGGAGTCAGATGCTTAACCAACTGAGCCATCCAGGATCCTCTAAGGTGTGTTTTTATTTTAATGAATGAATGAATTTTTAAGTTTATTTATTTTTGAGAGAGATGGTGTCAATGGGGGAGGGGAAGAGGGAAAGAGGGAGAGGGATGGAGGGAGAGAGAGAGAGAGAGAGAGAGAGAATGAATGAATCCCAAAAAGGCTCCACACTGTCACCACAGAGCCCAAAAGCAGGGCTTGAACTAACGAAACAGTGAGATCATGACCTGAGCCAAAACCAAGAGTATGATCCTTAACAGACTGAGCCACTCAGGTGCCTCCACTCCCCCTCTGCTAAGGTGTCTTTTAAAGTGGAAGGGGAAACTATGTTTTTAAATTTATAACTTTATGTAATTGAATTTCAATATTAAGAAAAATCAAGCAGACCAAATCTTCCTCCCTCATACATCAAAGTTACTCTGAAAGATATCAAAGAATTCATGTTAGTAGATGAGAGAATAAACACCTTGAAAATGTATTAAATAAAAAAGGCAAGATAATGATGCACTAGGTGTCCCAAGGATAGTTGATAACCAAATAAATCATGCAGATGTTAAAACTGTGGGTTTAGCTAAAAGACAGTCCACTGTGTCTGAATTGTTCTGGTAAAACTGAATTAAAATGTATTAAATGATCCCCAGTCTCATCCTCATGAATTGGGTTAAGCAGATCTTTAAAATTTGCAAAATGTGGTGGTGTGATAGAGACAGAGGTGACTTATCAATAATGCTTTGTTTGAAAATGAGATGTTCTCTTATGTGAAAGTTTCTAAAAATGTTATCCTTCCTTTAATGTGAAGACGTCAGTGTGTTTTATTGATTTATAGTTTTGTATTTATTGTTCATTAAGTGTGGAAATGTGCCCCTTGACTGAACAATGTTTCTTGCTCAGTACTGAAAAATGACCTCATTCGTTTGTAAAGATTAGTCACATTTTAATGGGGACACATTCAACGTTTGTACAAGAACTCCCGAATCTTCTCAAAGCATTATCATCACACATGGGTGAATTTCAATTACCAATGGTGCCTCTAATTCAGTGTTCTTCTTATATTATGATCACAGATGAAGGTGAGTTTTAGATGGCTAGTGACTAAAGGCATTGAAACAACTGATGTCGTTTGCTTTTCTTTTGTATCTTTTTTGTTCTAATTGTTGCTGCCCCTAGTAAGCAAGATGTGTTATTTCAAAATATGCTAAGCTTTGAAAATGTAAGGCCATTTCTTTAAGTGACTAAGTTAATGCATCCTTATTATTTTCTATTTGGTGCATGAGAAACAAACAGAACTAAGGTTTGAAGTTAAACCTTAGGGAAAGAAAATAGACTTAGCTCTTTGATGGAAAAGAGAAGATGTGAAGGTTGCACACAGAATAAAAAGAACTTTTGAGTTATACTTGGTAAATGGCTGCTGAAGAAGCAGAGTTTCCTAAGCACTTGGACTGAAGATTCTTTCCTTTTCCATTCTGGTAGCAGGAGGTTGGAAGAAGATGCTTTTAAATCTTATTGCAAATATGGCAGGGGGAGCAGATCAAGGAAAGGCTTTAGAATCCATTAAATTGCTCTTAAAGCCTCTCACATTACTTTCCTGGAAAGTTATTTCCTCCAGTATAAACAAGAGATAAAAATATCCATTTTGAACTGTTGTTGTGTAGAGTGTTGATCACAGTGCTGATACAGAGCAAGAACTCAATAAAAGGAGAGGATTTTGAATGTTAATGAGATTAAATGAGTTAAAATCTGCTCAGACAAGTAAGAAGCCACAAACTCTTCCCTGAGATTCATTTTCCTCATTTGTAAGTCAGGTATAATGACCCTATTCTCTGCCTTATAGTGAGGATTAAATCAGGAGAACATATGAAAATGCCTCACACACATCCTGGTTCATCATAGGCCCTAACTGAAGCTCTTTCCCCCCTCATCCTCTTTACTTACAGATTTGGGAAATAAATGCTTTCTTAGTGCCTTGGTTCTTGTGTTTTAAATTTATAAATTTAGGAAATATTTTTAACAGTACTTCAATTTATTAAAACAATATTTTCTAAAGACTGGGTTGTAATTAAAGGTCTACATTCTGTGGTAAATTAAATTAGGAATCAAGTGGCTCAGAAGTTCAGGATATGCTTTTTCTTTGGGGGAAGAATAGAATAGCATCTCTAGAATCGAAGAATAGAAAACATGAGACATACACAGTCTACCATCAATCAATTAATAGAGTTTCCCGCCTTGGGAAACATGATCCAGAGGATAGAGGCATTGGCTGATCACCTGAAAAAGCCATTGAAATAATCTGGTGATCAGCTAAACCATATGGGAGTGCTTCCTTGACTGTTTTAGTAAAGAATCTTTTGATGGCAGGACAGAACATAGTGACACTTGAATAGATGAAAGGCAGAACTTTGGTTACAACTGCAAATAAGAGAAGGCTGTCAGGCAGGGCCACTCATATCCAAGAACAGCGTTACAGCAAGCTGGAGCTGTAGGGTGCAGCTTAGATATTCCAAGTGGGAAGGGGATAGGTTTTGTGAGCTCCCTGTGGACTTGCTAATATGGATCCAGTGCATAAAGTTGTCCAGTATCTGACTTTGGTGTGATTAGGGCAGATGCATAGGGGCCAGGAGTATGGGAGCCTGATAAGGTAAGTGGTATGAACGTAATCAGTTGTCCAGGAAGGGAAACTGTCTGGACTCTAGCCATGGATTAAAAACTGGGTCAATACAGAATTTAAACAAACCAAACCAGGAGCTTCTGGGTGTCTCATTTGATTATGTGTCCGGCTTTGGCTCAGGTCGTGATCTTGGGTTCATGAGTTCGAGCCCCACGTTGGGCTTTGTGCTGACAGCTCAGAACCTGGAGCCTGGTTCAAATTTTGTGTCTCCTTCTTGTTGGGAGCCGCCGAGCTTTTGGCTGCCTCAGGCAAGGATATATCGCTCTCCAGGGAGCAACCAAAAAACAAGATTTACATCTGGAGGCTGGAGAGTGCCACTTCCTGGTCCAAGATTTTGGCGATGGTCATGCTGGGCCAGAAGTAGAATGGCCAAGGTGCACAAAAGATCAAAACCGCATTTTGGATTATTCAGCACTAGCTTCCCCTCCCCAGCATTGCAGAGACAAGTCTGGGTGCTTCTTTTGATATTCATTTGACCCTGTTGCCTGGCAACCAACCCTGGTCAGTTCCCCACCCCAAACCATATATAAGATACAGGTTTTCGGAAAGGAGAGGAAGAAGAATAAAGAAAAGAGGCTTGATCGGATTCTGTGTGCTGTCTTCACTCTCTGCACCCCCTTTCCTGCCCTTTCTTTCCCTCCCTCAGGAAAAGAACCCACGAGGATTCTCTGGTTGGGGCAGACGAGACAGGTACCGCCAAATGCCTGGAAGACTGAACCGGGACCAGTGCGCGGAGACCTGGCTTCGGCTAAGACACACTCTCTCTCCTCCCCTTCCCTGCTCTCTCTCTCAAAAGAGTAAAGAAACATTAAAAAATTAAAAAAATAAACAAACCAAATCCAAACTATATTACAAAAGAATGTCAGGGAAAAAAATATCATTTTTGGGGGTCTGGGCTCCTGTGGTTTAAGGTTGGTTTTCATGACAGGGACTGATTTGTAATGGGTAAAGTTCATCACATAATAATTTAATATTGGAGGAACATGGAGAGATGAGGACTTTGAAACAGATTTTGATAAGTAAACTGTTGCTTGGTAAACCAGCTGCTTGCCCAGGAGAATAATCTATGGTTTTAAGAAGGTGGATGCTTGTCTTGAGGAAACTGGTTACTTGGACACATATGTTTTCTGAAACCAACAGCAAAGTTATTCATTAGTTTAAAGTCTTGTTTTCTCAGGCTAGAATTTCTTGGAACAAATAGAAAAATTATCTTAACACAGGTGATCTTAGTTCTAAGACCAGATATTTAAGCTATGTGGATTGAGATGGTCTTATTTCTCATAGGAAAGAATATGACTTGGTTCCTTATATTCTAGGAATAATACAGAGTATACCTAAGGATTGTATACTTAAGGACACTTATTCATGAAATAATAGCAAACCCACAGAGCAATAATATATGCACTTACTGAGATTTAGAAAAATAGACTTGAATTTTCTATATATCCACCTATTAATATGTACATTTATATGTGCTATTCTACAATATAGAGCATATACCTTGACAATTTAAAGGAAAAGTGGGTGAGGCAATGGGTTGTAGTTGGAAAAGAATTGAAAGAAAGGAAGCAGCCTTAAGTTGACCTTAACTTGCTACTGAGGTGATGTTTCTACTTGGGCAAATCACTGAACTTAAGAGCAAGAACTATTCTATTTCTGTTTTTGTTTTTTCTTTCAAACTATGTCTAGAGCTTAGCACAAAAGTAATGATCAATTATTTATTGCATCAAAGAATGAGTTTGATAGAGAAATGTTCATGGAAAAATGGGTATCGAGGGGCACTTGGGTGGCTTAGTTAGTTACGTGACCAACTCTTGGTTTTAGCTCAGGTCATGATCTTATAGTTTGCAGGATCAAGGCCCATGCCAGCCTCCACGCTGACAGCATGGACCCTGCTTGGGATTCTCTCTCCCTTTCTCTCTGCCCCCTCCCTGTTCACTCTCTCTCAAAACAAACAAACAAACAAACAAACAAACAAACTTTAAAAATGGATATTGAGGTGGGCAATACATGGAGGGTAATTGGAGAAAAAGAGAAGGTGTAGAATGTGAGTGGGTGAAAAAGAGGTGGTATTTTCACAGGACAATGAAATATTAGTGCTTCCCAGATCTAAGAAGAATTAATAGTAAAGCTGGGGAGACAAGAAGTTGTAAAAAATGGAAGGCTTGCAAAACCAAGATTTTATATCTGACATATTAACAATGGTTCTTCACCTTTTTCCATGCAGCCTTCCTAATGACAAAGGGAAGCAGCCAGCCTCAGCAGTCCCTAGGCGAAACTCTGAAGAATGATGGTAAGCCCCATATTTCCATGGTCTTCTGTTTCATCTTAAAATTGTATGTGATGTTTACATTCTACAGCAGAATTTATCTGTGCTAGTTTGGTTATAAGAATATTGATTTCTCCCAAACCCTTGAGTAAAGATATCCCAGGAATATATATTATATTTTCTTGGGCACACTATTGTGTCCATCCCACTCTCTGTGCCCTAGGGTATGCCAAACATTGTCCAAAGACCACTTGAAAAAATTTAACATATAAATGGATCACCAGACATTGAGAACGCCTGGTCAACTTTTTTAGGGGGTCATCAGAAAAAGGTTGGCATAACCGTAGGGCACAGAGAATGGGGTAGACACAATTATTTGTTGGCAAGAGTATTGCAGGAGTTGGCAAACTACATCCTGTGGGCCAAATCCTGTCAGATTTTTATAAATAAAGTTTTATTGGGCACAGACATGCTCATTTGTTTGCATGTTTTCTGTGACTGCTTTGAGATACAGTACACAGTTGAGTGCTGCAACAGAGACCTAATAGCCTGCAAAGATGAAGATATTTACCCTGTGGCCTTTTATAGGGTAAGTTTGTTGACTTCTTCTTTAGTACAAAATGGTGCCAGTGGGGTGGAAGGGGAAAGTAATTGATATGAGGAGATAGTTGTCCCCCAAACCCTCCAAACAAAAATCCGTTTTGTGATTTGTAGGGTAAAGAGTTTGAAGGAAGTAAGATAGTTACACTTTATTTGCTTGAAAGGCAACTTGAGGTTTTCACGCCTGGGTGACTCTAAAAATCGTGGTGTCACTGGAAGACACAGGGTGATGGAAGGAAGAGCCAGTTTAGGGGAGCTCAGGCTTTTACATATTGATTTTTGAGGTGACAGTTAACTCCAAAAACTGCCTAACGAGATGCCAGAAGTATCAGATTTTAACTTGAATACTAGATGGTGATGGGAGATTTAGATTCAGAAGTCATCAATAGAAGATAGAATCATAGTGGTGTAACTGACAAGACCAGTGTACTTAATGATGAAAGAAAAAAAAGAAGGCACAAGGGCAGTTACTGAAATTTCATGCCTGAACAGGGATACAAAAAAATAAAAAAGACCAAAAGAAAACATAAAACCCCACAAATCACAAATGCCTGTTTATATCCTGGACAGCTTTCGGCCTGCCATCTAGTTTGTCTAGTTTTCCTTTAATTCTCTTTCAATTGAATATAAAAATAAGGTAGTCAACCCTCATGAACTGTTTTAAAAAGATGGAATAAAGGATTTGAAACACTTTCACAGGCTTTGAAAAAATAGATACTAGAGGCAAATTCTAGGGATTATGACTATTATCCAGGAAAACTTGTTATTCCTCACATATGTAATGCTATGGGTCAAATTATGCCATTTTGAGAATGCAGTGAACTTTATTATTATATGACTGTAACTCTATCTTGATCCCGGAATTAAGAATGAGATTCTAGAACATTTCTGTGGGAGAAAGCAGTGCGTATCAGAAGGGCTTACAATTTGTTTAATTTCATCAGATCTTATTTTAGTTATATAGCTAAGATAGCTGGTTTTTAATATATGATAAATGAGTGATGATTATCTTTCCAATATTTTAAGGAGCATACAAATGAACTGTCTACATTGTCTTTAACTCAGCCTGAATTAACAGCCATAACTTCTAGCAACTCTCATCCTTCTTTGTTGGGCCATGATGTAAGCAATGACTACTCCTATGCTCCTCCGCTCTTGCAATAATTTTTTTCCTCTCAAATAATAATAATTTAATAAATTAATACTGGAGAGTGGAGAAGTCAAAGCCAAAGTAGAAGACCTACATTCAGTACTTTCATTTACTTCATCATTGGTTATGATACCTAAGAACCTTTAAAATAAAACAAAGGGGCACCTGGGTGGCTCAGTTGGTTAAGCGTCCGACTTCGGCTCAGGTCATGATCTTACGGTTCAGGGGTTCAAGCCCCACATTGGGCTCTGTGCTGACAGCTAGCTCAGAGCCTGGAGCCTGCTTCAGATTCTGTATCTCCCTCTCTCTCTGCCCCTCCCCTGTTCGATTGTCTCTCTCTGTCTCTCAAAAATAAATTTAAAAAAATAATAAAAATAAAATAAAATAAAATAAAACCAAAAAAACCCCCAACACCAAAACAAAACCCCACAAAAACAAACTCTCAGCCATTTTGGGGAGAAGGACAAACAGACACAAATGCATTCTCTCTACCTGGCTGTCATTAATCAACTTATATAGCCTTGAAGACCAATACATGTGCCTTTATGATGCTATTACAATAAAACCTTTGGTCACTGGCATTTTCCTTTTTAATGTTACAAAAATAGAGGTGAAGTTATGGAGAGGGAAGGAAAAAAACAAAAAAATTGATGCAGCTTAGAAAACTCATTAAGAGAAGAGGCTTTATTATTTATCTGCCAAGGTTGATTCCAAGGAGAAACAATGCCATTAGCGCTGTCTTAGGTAATCAATATTTACCCCGATTCTTCCAGCCATTCAGAAAGAAAACGGATTAACAGAAAATAAGACACCAACTCCAAAATATCACTAAATGCTGTGGCTGTGCCAATGTGGTGTTGCTGAAAATCACTAGGAAAAGTGTTTTGATCACATGCAGAGAAAGAGAGCAGAGGTGGTATCTGTCCTCTTTAAACATCAAGAGGTTTGAAAGCCCTCCAACAGCCCTGAGAAAAACAGAAACAAAAACAAAAACAAAAGAAAGATATTGCTTGGTCTATGAGGAACTGTGTTCACCTACAAATAAATGTGACCTAAAGTAGTGCTTTAAACAAATTCAAATTTGGGCACCTGGGTCAGTCCGTTAAGTGTCTGACCTTGGCTTAGGTTCATTAGTTTGAGCCCCGTGTCAGGCTCTGAACTGTCATCTGTAGCAGCCTGCTTTGGATTTTGTGTGTGTGTCTCTCTCTCTCTGCCCCACCCCCATTCTTATTATCTCTCTCTCTCCCCCATCCCCCGTCAAAAATAAATAAACATTAAAAAAATGTAAACAAATAAGAATTTGGTTTTCCAGTGCAGTGAGAGGCAGAGTGATCAGTTCTGGCCTTGTGTATGGCTCCACAGTATCGTTAGGGACACAGTTCTCTGCTTCTCTTCAGCCAGCGTAGCATGCGTTGCTTGCCACATGGTCACAAGAGCGACCCTCTTCTCCACTTTTGCCCTTCCCTTCAGTCACCACCTGGCTATCTCCTTAAGTGTGTTCCAGGCAAGAGAAGGGATAGTCATGGGGGAGAAATCGCCCATGCCAGCTTAGTTTGATCCCCTTTTAAAACACTGTCACATTATTTACATCTCGTTGGAAAGAACTATGACTGTACCATAAGATGATCATTAGCTGCCAAGGGATGCTGAGAAATTGTTTTAGATTAGGCACAAGGCCACCTCAATAAAATAAGCATTCTATGGAAAGGAAGCAGAGGGACTAGATATTGGGTGGCAGCTAACAATCTGTCAAAGGTGCACATGTCACATCTCCAAATAACCTTTTAAGATGACACTGCATTGTTCAGATGCTGTTCAGATCTGAGTTTTATATTTATCGGCAGAGTCTGGAGGTAAAGAACCTGACATGTAATAAGCTCATAGACAAGCTTTGTTTTTGTCTTTTTTGTTTTGTTGTTTTTCTGTTGTAGGATCTATAAAAAAAAAAGGCAATATAAAGAGTTCTGATATGGAGGGGAAAAGAAAGGATGAAAAGAGAGAAATGATGTTTCAGTCTCTCTTGCTTCACTAGTGCTATAGTCACTCTTTCCCTTGACTCATTCCTTTCACCTTGCCTCATTAGAATGATCTGAGATCAAAATTGCAACAAGGAAGAGGTGGGTGATAACATATCTGTTTCCATCTCAAATACAGCACATCCCAGAGTGAGTCCCAAGCCATTCCTTCATTTTAAGGCACACCTGTACTAGAATACACCTCCACTTTCAGGCACTGACAAAAAGTCTGGACTTAAAATATGAAGTTGCTACTTCTGTTAGAATAAAAAAAATTTTAAATTTTTAAAATAAGTTGTATTTCCTAGAGCACATTTAGACTTATGTAAAAATTACAGAGATATGCAGGGAATTCCCTGGTACCCCTGTTTCCCCTATTACTAAATCTTACATTGGTATGATACATTGGTGACAATTAATTTAACCATGAATCAGTTCCTCTTGGCTGTGGTAGTTTCTTAGACTTGCCTTGTTTTTGTTGATCTCAACCGTTTTGTGGACTACTAAAGAGGAACTTTATAGAATGCTCCTCTTTTGGAGTTTGTTTGCTATTTTGTTCATGATGAAAGTAATGGGATTGGAGAGGATGACCACCAAGGTAAATGCTACTTTTATCACATCATGTCAACTGTATACTACCAACATAATTTATTTTGATAAGATAATGTCAGCTGTTGATCTTGATTTTGATCAAAAATCCAGAGTAGTGTTTGTCATTCTTCATTGTAAAGTTACTCTTTTTCCCCCTCCATTCCATTCTGTGTTCTTTGGAAAAAAAGGCATTGTGCACAACCTGCACTGAGTGGTAGGCAGTTACACTCTGTCTTCTTGTGGATAAAGTATTTACATAATTACTTTGAAACTCTTCTGTAGGGGAGATTTATCTGTCCTGGGGAGGACATTATTTATAGCAGTGTGGCCATGCAAATATTTATCCTATAATTTCAGTTATGATCCAGTACTACTTTATTTTCTTGTCCCATTGTTCTAGCTGTGGCCATTGTGAGCTTGTTCAGTAGACTTCTATGTCCCTCTGACATACTCCAGCACTGTTGGGATTCTTAAAAAATATTTATTTATTTTGAGAGAGAGAGAGATTGAGAGAGGAAGACCGTAGGGGAGGGGCAGAGAGAGAGGGAGAGACAGAGAATCCCAAGTAGGCTCCACACTGTCAGCACAGAGCCTGATGCAGGGTTCAAGCCCACAGACCGTGAGATCATGAATGAGCCAAAATCAAGAGTCAGAGCCTTAACTGACCAAGCCACCAGGCTGTCTGGACATTTTAAAGCACTTTCTTACTTTCCTTTCTCCAGGCTTATCTTATATCTATCTATCTATCTATCTATCTATCTATCTATCTATCTATCCATCCATCCATCCTGACCCTGTCTTAGAATCAGCCATTTCTCCAAGGAGATCTGGTTCCCTTTTAACTGGAGAATATTAGAAACAAGATCTGGAGCCCAGGTGTGTTCACTGCTCCTGAGGTGTGATTCTTTTAGACTCTCTCAGATGACAGAGCAAGGAATATATGATGTATACCAACCCTTGTATAAACATGTATCTATAAATATTCCTAATGTTTAACTATCTGTGTCTATATTAAGCTAAACATAAACTCATACCGATGTGTCTAGCTCTAACCCCTCCCCACATGTGTCATTGTAGCCTCCTTGCCTTACGGATCTGTAAACCCTCCTCTAGAAGTGAGAAACTTGGCTCTCATTGGTCATCTATTTACTTAGTTGCTCAGGTCTAGTAGATATGCAGGCAGCATCATAATTTACTCATGTCCCCATGGGAAACAGCTTTATCAGTGAGAGCACAGTGCATATGATAAGTTTCTTTTGCCTTTAGTTTTACAGACTCTACTCATATACAAAATTATTTAATTCAGCATATTCCTCCTGATCCCCTTTCAGTGAGATTGTTTCATACATCTGTAATGTGGTGACATTGCTTTGTCACGTTTCCTGTTCCATCCTGGGATTTCTCTGATTATTTAAATGACTTTGTATTAAAATTGCCTATGTGTTTGTAGTAAAACTGCCTATTATTTTTTGTGCTGTATCTTTGGGTTTTGGAAAAAGCACATATAGTATCATAGAAAATAGTTTTACAACTCTAAAATTTCTCCTTGTGTCACCTGTTCAACTTTGCTCTTTCTCCCCTTGAACTCTTGGCAACGGCTAATATATTCACTTTTTAAGACTATCTAAAGCTAACCCAAATCTAACCATAACACATTTCAAGAATAGCATGTAACTTGATGAATGATAATATATATAATTACATAAATACAATTGTGTACTAAATATAATAAAGTTTAATAAATATAATTGTTATATAAATACAATACACGTGTATATATTATAATTGTATATTTAATTATATGTCTATATGTATCATGTAGCCTTTTTGGACTGGCTTCTTTTACTTAGCAATATGCATTTAAGTTTTATTTGTGTACTTTTTTTGTAGCTTGATAGGTCATGTCTTTTTATCATTGAATAATATCCCACTGTATGGATGAAGTACAGTTTATTTATTCCACTCACTGATTGAATGACATGGTGGTTTCTTGTAGTTTGGGGCACTTATGAATAAAGCTGCTAAATATTTGCATGTATGTTTTGTGTGGAAAGTAGTTTTCAGGGTAGTTGGGTAAATACCTATAGGTGCCATTGATAGATCACATGGTAAGATTTTGTTTACCTTTATTTAAAAAATGGCCAAACTGTCATCCAAAGTGGCGGTACTGTTTTGTGTACTGTTTTGTGTCATCCAAAGTGAGGGTACTGTTTTATACCAGCAATGAATCAAGTTCCCATTGCTCCACATTATCAGTAATTAATATTGTTAGTGTTTTAGATTTTATCAATCTTCTATTTAACAGTTTCCATTTTCCAATGAAAGATGATGTTGAACATCATTTTGTAGGTTCATTTTCCATCTGTATATCCTTTTAAATGAGATATACATTTGGATCCTTTGCTCATTTTTAAATTGGATTGTATGTTTCCTTATTGTTGAGTTTTTATGAGTTCTTTGCCTTTATTTGATGTAAGTTCTTTATAAATATTTTCTCCTAGTCTATACTTTGTCCTTTGATTCTCCTAGCAGTATCATTTCTTGGGCAGATGTTTTTAATTTTAATAAGGTTTAACATCAATTTTTCTTTCAAGGATTCTGCTTCAGGTATTGTATCTAAAACCTCATCACGAAACTCAATATCACCTAGATTTTCTTCTGTGTTTTCTTCTAGAAATTTTATAGTTCTGTGGTTCACTTTGATGAAAGAAGTTGATGAAGACACAAACATACAGAAGGATATTTCATGTTCATGAATTAGAAGAAAATTAATATTGTCAAAGTGGCTATAGTATGTAGAGCCATCTGTAGGTTCAATGTAATCCCTATCAAAATTCCATTGACCTTTTTCACAGAAATAGAAAAAAGAATCCTAAAATTTGTATGGAACCACAAAGGATAACCTGGATAATCAAAGCAATCCTGAGATAGAACAAAGCTGAAGATAACAGACGTCCTGATTTTTTTTTTTTTAAGATTAGGAAATTCCTATTTCATTTATTTTTTTTCCAATATTTTATTGTCAAGTTGTTTTCCATACAACACTCAGTGCTCTTCCCCATAAGTGCCCTCCACCATCACCACCACCTCTTTTCCCCCCTCCTCCTTCCCCTTCAACTCTCAGTTAATTTTCAGCATTCAATAGTCTCTCAAGTTTTGCATCCCTCTCTCTCCCCAACTCTCTGTCCCTCCTCCGCTCCCCCTGGTTCTCCATTAGGTCTCTCTTGTTTTCCTGATTTTAAATTATATTATAAACCTGTAGTAACCAAAACATTATGGTACTGGTACAAAAATAGACACATGGACCAATGGAACACACACACAAAAAGACCAGAAATAAACCCTCTTATCAACTAATATTTGACAAAGGAGCCAAGAATACTTAATGGGAAAGGGATAGTGTCTTTTATAAATGGTGTTGGGAAAACTGAAAAATCACATGGGGAAGAATACAATTTTGCACCTATTTTACACCATTCACAAAACCTATCTCCATTTTTTTTAGATATGACGTCAAAAACATAAATAACTAAAACAAATAAATAGGACTAAATCAAACTACAAACCTGCACAGTAAAAGGAACAATCAAGAAAATGTAAAGGCAACTTATAGAGTGGGAGAAAACATTTGTAAATCATCTATCTGATAAACTGTTAATATCCAAAATTTATAAGGAACAACTCAATAGCAAGGAAATAAGCTTGTTAAAAAATGGGCAGAGGAATTTCCAAAGAATTCATACAAATAACCAACAGGTACATGAGAAGAAGCTTGCTATCATTAATAATCAGGGAAATGCAAATCAAAACCATAATGAGATATGACCTCACACCTGGTAGGATGTCTGTTATCAAAAAGATAAGTAAGTAGTGTGTGGGGATGTGGAGAAAAGGGAACCCTTATGCACTCTTGGTGTAACTGTAAATTGGTACAGCTACTATGGAAAACAGTATGGATGCTTCTCAAGAAATTATTAATAGAACTATCATATGATCCAGCAATATTCCTTCTGGTTATATATCTAAAAGAAATGAAACCATTATTTTGAAGAGTTATATGTGCTCCCATATTCAGCGCAGCATTATTCACAATAGTCAAGTGAGAGAAGTAATGTAAGTGTCCATCGATGCATGAATGGATAAAGAATGTGATCTACAACTTTGTCAAATTTTCAAAATGTCTTCATTTTAGTTTTAACACTTTTGTAAACATTTGTTCTTTGACTTGGATTTTTCTTTTTTTATCACAAAAACTTTTAATTCTTAATATGGTAAAATATGCCTATTTTGTTGTTGTTGATGAGATAGGAAAGTCTTCTCTACCCCCATAGTGTACATGTAATCTCCTATCTAGTAAGCTTTTAAAATTAATGACTTATTTTGGTTTTATTTAAGATTTAATTGTGAAATAGAAGTTCACCTTTATTTTTCTCTTTATTGGCACTTAGCTATACTACTGCATTTCTCAACCAAAACATCTTTTTATTTCTTTTACATAAAACTCCACCTTTGTCACACATTTACATATACTGATTATGTATTTATTCCTAGATTATTAATAATATTTTTATATCTGTACTAAAACAATATAATGTTTTAATGTTTATTTTTGAGAGAGAGGAAGCAAGAGCGCACGAGCAAGCAAGAGCGCACAAGCAGGGGAGGAGGGGCAGAGAGAGGAGACACAGAATCTGAAGCAGGCTCCATGCTCTGAGCTGTCAACACAGAGCCCAAAGTAGGGCTTGAACCCACGAACCATGAGATCTTGACCTGAGCCGAAGTCAGATGCTGAATCAGCTAAGCCACCCAAGCTCCCCTGTACTAAAACAATATAATGATGATTTGATTACAGTGGTTTTGACAGATGGTACAAGTTTCTTTTCATGCATTTGTTGGCTATTCTTGGTTATTAAATTGTCCATATTGCTAAATGCAAAGAAAAGTTTGGGAATATGAGTTTAAATGCATTAAATTATCTTTATCAAAAAAGAATGTGATATATATTATATATCTGATTATTACTTGCCGCTATTTACATATATGTTATATATATGTAATATTTCTCAACCATGAGAAAGAAAGATATCTTCATTTGCACAACACGGACAAATTTGTAGGGC
This sequence comes from Suricata suricatta, assembly GCF_006229205.1. Classification (NCBI taxonomy): domain Eukaryota; kingdom Metazoa; phylum Chordata; class Mammalia; order Carnivora; family Herpestidae; genus Suricata; species Suricata suricatta. Next base: position 118,547,036 of record NC_043703.1, read on the forward strand.
ATTATGTTAAGTGAAATAACAAAGAAAGACAAATGCTAATGATTTCACTTATGTGTGGAATCTACAAAAGGCAAACTCTTAGGACCAGAAAGTAGAAAAGTGGTTGCCAAGTATTAGGGAATGGGGGAAATGGGAGATGTTAGTCAAAGGGCGTAATATTCCAGTTAAAAGATGGATAAATTCTGTCATATATTGTATGGCATCATGACAATACTGTGTAACATATTTGAAACTGTATTTTGCTAAGAGAGTACATTTTAAATGTTCTCATAATAAAAGAGAAGTGGTAATTATATGACATGATGGTAGGTGTTAACTAACCCTGCTGTGGTAAGTGTATCATTTCATCGCACTGTACTCTCTAAACCTACTTAATGTTATGTGTCAATTAAATCTCAATAAGGCTAGAAAAAAAATAAGAGACTGTTTTGCAGGGTAGAAAATAAATTTCTTACCTTTTGTTTTGTCTGCAATCTTTTTATTTCCTCTTTACTTCTGAGTATTTTCCTTCACTGCATATAGAATTCTAGATGAGTGATTCGATTCTTTCAATGCTTCAGGTAGTTTGTATTCTTTTCTTGTTTGTATGTTTCTGACAAGAAGTGTGATGTCATTCTCTTCTTTCTTCCTCTGCGGACGAGGTCTTTTTCCTCTCTAGCTTCTTTCAGGATCTTTTCCTTTTAATTGCTTTTTCCCTGGTCTTCTGCAGTTTTAATATAATATGGCTAGATATAGATCTTTCATTTCTGTGTTTGTTTTTTCTGACGTTTTGCTTACCTCGGTGTTCCATGAGCATTGTGGATCTGTTGTTTGCTGTTGTCAATAATTTAGTTAAATTCTCTGCTATTATTATTTCGAATATTTCATCATTTCCATTCTCTCTTCCTTCTCCTTCTGATATTCTCCTGTTCACTATGTTACCCTTTCTTCTTTTTCTTCATTCTTTTTTCTTTTTGCATTTCAATTTTTGGAGTTTCCATTGACATAACTTTCACTTTAGGAGTTTGCTCCTTGGCCATGCCCAAGAGAAAGGACCTAGCAACGGCATTCTTCATTTCTACAACACTGTTTTTGAGTTTTAGTGTTCCCTTCAATTTTTTTTTTAGAATTTCCATCCCTATGATTACATTACTCCTCTGTTCTTGAATACGATCTACATTTTCTCCTTAGGATCTGTGACATATTAATCATACTTATTTAAAATTCCCTGCCTTAAAGTTCCCAAGTATGTGCTGTGTCTATGATTCTGGTTGCAGTGCTTGCTTGGTCGTTTAAGAGTATGGTTTGTTTATTTGATTTCCTTGCCTTTTAATTTTTTTGAAAGCTACACATTATGTATTAAGTAAGAGGAACTGAGGTAAAAGACTGTGAGTCTGAGGTTTTATGTTAATCTGGCCAGGAGTTAGGCTGTGTTTGCTTGCCTAGTAGGTGTCAGAGACTTCAAATTACTCCAGTGCCCCTATTTTTGTCTTTTCTGTTGTGTATGTTCTTGCCTCAGAACACCTCTGTAGATAGAGTTTTTATTCGCATCTTTTCCAGTTATTATCCACTGTTATACACTGAAGCCTGTTGGTATGGTGTTAAAGTAGGGAGTAGGTGAAACATTCTATAATCTTATGATTAATGCTATCTTTCGATGGGCCTGTTTCCCTGGACTGTGGGTTGGCCTGTGCTCTTGAGCTGTGAATTTCACAAGTATTTCTTAGCTTTTTTCCGCTTCTTTTTGGTGAGACAAAAAATTCACACAAAGTTGGAATAAGGTAAATACTCTTTCCTTGAGTGGGATAAAGCTCTGGTAAAATCTTTTTTCTTTGGATGTAGGTGTTGTGATGAAGAACCCTCTTGGCATAGTATTGCTCACTGCTAACCTTTTCCTTTTACTGTCTGAGCCTGGAAAGAATCTTTCCTCGCCCTTCAGTGTGACAACCTGGAAATAATCCCTGAGGTAAAATGCACATAGTTTTGGCCCTCAGGAATTTTTTGCACTATGCTAGTTTGCACTTGGCCTCCAGCAATTTTTCAAAGTTCCATTGTTGCTACCACTTTATGGCTCCAGTAGCATCCGCTTCAGGTAAGCAGATCTTTGCTGTGACTCTGTATTCATGTGTCTCTACAGATTTCAGGGTGGTGGTTTACACTGCAACCTCAATTCTCTGATGGGTCCAAGAAAAAGTCTTTGAGTTTTCATTTCTTCACCTTTTTCTTGTTATAGAGATAGAAGTGATGATCTTCAATCTCTTTACATGTCAGAGCTGAAACTGGAAGTCAGAAATTTATGTTTTGATAGTGGCAAAATATGCCCATATGAGATCTTAATCTATTTCTTTGGTAAATGCGTTACATACCATATATGTTAGTACACTTTTTTCTTTACTACACATTCTTATCCTTGTTGTTCATCAAGACTTCCTTCATTTGTGCATCCCCAAAGGAGATTCCAAGGTAAGAATATGATTGGGTCTTGTATCTTAGGAATCACAGGGAAGATTCATCTTCTGGAGCAGCCTGTTCTGTCTCTGCAGAGTCCTCACCTGAACACCACTGATGAGCTTATGTAGCTCCAGTTCTACAAAGAGGCGGGATTAATTAGGGCTTTCTACAATCTCTGTCTTGACTTTTGAGTCAGGGTCTGTTTGACAATGTCCCAGTGTCTATTTTCCAAGTAATTCTAGCTACTCAAGGTACTTTTATCAAATAGATGCTTTTGAATCAACATCAAGGAGAACTTGAGTGGAATGGGGTGAAGACCCAGATTGCAAGCCCTTGCAGGTTTTACCAGGAATTTATCTTTACTAATACCTGTCATTCTGAACTAAAGCATGTACTCTGCTTTTCTCTGATTTGGCTGGGTTGGTTGGTGGGAAGGTTGCTGCTTACCCAACAGCAATTGCTTTCTTTTGTTGGCTCAGCCTTACCTAGTATATCAGTTTTCTCTGGCTGTGTAACAACAGTACCACAACCTTATTGGCTTAAGGCAACATACGTTTATCCTCTCACTGTGTTTGCAGGTCTGGAGTCTGGGAACAGCTTAAAATGGTTCTCTGCCTAGGGTCTTAAAAGGCTGTAAGTGAGGGGCTGTGCAGTAAGGGGGGTCTCATCTCACAGCTCACTTGAGAACCTACTTTCAAGCTCATATGGTTCTGGCAGAATTCAGATCCTTGTAGTGGGCTTCACTCAATGCCTTCTGAGACTGGATTCTCATTTGTGTTTTCATTCTGCTATCAATTGGAGGCCACTGCTAGTTTTTTACTGTACAGGCCTCCTGTCATGGCCACCTGCTTCTTCAAAGACAGCAAGGGACATAATCTTCTTAAAGAACAGATGTCACAAACCCATGTAATGTAATCATCTAAGTGACATCCTATCACTTTTGCCATAATCCATTGGTTAAAAATGGGTCACAGGTCTTGTTCACCCTCAAGAAATGGAATGAATTCCAAGACAGAGATCATGGGATTATCTTAGAGTCTGTCTACAAAGAATTATCCCTTTATGTAATGCTTACAGCAATGGGCTCTATCTGGTTGAGCCACATGATGAAAGAAATCTGCTAAACATGAACCTCATCAAGAAGTGACATGTTTTCTTCATTCATTTTGACAACTGAAAAACTAAAAAAAAAGGTGTAGGCTATATAAAAATAGTAATTACACAATTCTTACACAAGATAGTAATTATACAGGTCTTATCTATTGATTTAGAAAATACAGAAAGAAAAAGTCACTGTAAAGTCCATAGTTTTTTAGAAGAGTTCATGTTATTATTTATAATAAATATATATCTTATGTAATTGTATAATAAATATATAAATTTTATAATTTATAATGAACACACATACATTTGGAAAATAGTGGTGTATTCATGTAAAAGGTATCACTGCTAATTTTACAAACCGTGGTTGGAATATTTATGGATTTATAGAGAATCTTTTTCATAATTATGTTCTGTTCTCAGGGGATAGTTGTCTTCAACATGAAATCCATTTCCCTAGTGAGAAATGGAGAAATTCCTTCCCAGAGAGATAAATGCTAAAGAAAAAAAGGAATACCTCTGAGTTTCAACTATAATATACATAATGTAACATGAATAGTAGGGCAGACAGATATAATTTTCTTGAAAGATTGCAAATACTGAAACAGAACATTGATGCAACAAATTGAGAAAAATGCATAATTGTTTTCCAACTGTAGTTTTTAAAAATGTCACATGCATTATAGGATATAGGCAGGGGTTGAATGGCATAGAATATTCACTGAAATAATATTCTGTGGATCTTCTTAGCCAAAATTATCTTTGTGATTAGCTGGTACTTACACCTGATCATTAGTTGCTGCTATTTAAGCACCTAAGGATGCAGAGGAATAAACAAAGCAGCAGCAAATCAGAAACACTAAAGAAACCCACTTCAAATGGATTAACATAATTGCTTAAGCCAGGGAGTGACAACAAAGTGACAAAACACACTTGAAACATAGATGTTTTTGTAGCCCACCTTCTGCTTGTATACACCTGTGCATTTTGTAAATGGCTCCATATGCTTAATCAAAAGAAATCTAATTGCCTTAATTTACTTCATCCAAAAGTAGAAGAGTAAATTATATGTTTAATTATAAACTTTCCACTTTGGGCAGCTATAATTAATGACTCAAGGAATTGTGCAATAAGCCAAGAGCAACCTTTTATTACTCCTGAGGTACCTGAACAACACTGGCGTTTCAGAGCCAGTCAGCTTCTATTAGTACAAGAATCAAAATGCCTACCTGAGGCATTAATCACGAAGCACCTCTGAGCAGAGAGACTTTTAATTATATATGCTGCATACCATCCACATGGATTGCCTGCACCAGGGGACGGTAATAAATGTTCCCTCCTAAGTAATGATGACAACAGAGTTTTTATTTTTAAAATTTTTTTAGCAAGTGCCATCCTAAATTTCTACAGCCTTACTAAGATGTGGCCTCAGGTCTGGAACATGGGGAATTCCTTTCTCTAAATCATTTCTCAGAAAGTCAATGCCTTCTGAGACTGGAGTCTCATTTGTGTTTTCTACTCGCATTGAGGAGTGCCTCTACACCTAGAGACCCAACTGATTTTCCTTACACATTCAGGATTCCATTTTTTAAAGTTTATTTATTTATTTTGAGAGAAAAAGTGTATGAGTAAGGAAGGGACAGAGAGAGAGAGAGAGAGAGAGAGAGAGAGCGAGCGCGAGCGAGCGCGGCAGAATCCCAAATAGGCCCTATGTCATCAGTGCGGAGCCTGACGCGGTGTTTGAACTCACGAACCCAGAGATTATGACCTGAGCTGAGATCAAGAGTTGGACACTTAACCGACTGAGCCACCCAGGTGCCCCTCATTTTTAAGAGAATCATATCTATCTACCATATGGAGAGAATGACTTTACAGCTTATTATCAAAATCTAGACCCTTTTGTCTATTCAGCACAACATACATAAATTGGGACTCTACTGGGAAAATCGGGAGTCACTCTCCCTCCATATGGAAAAAAAGCCAGTTTGTTCCTTACACACAATTCATCTATGGATTAGGCATCATATAACTTGGCTATATTTGCACAAATAGTACTATTTGTCATAGAAGGAGAACGGGCTCTGGCATAAAAAAATCTAGATTTGAATCTCAACTATGTCACTTGCTAGCTAAGAGACTTCAGACTAGTTATTTAATTTCTCTGAATCTTAGTTTCTTTATCTTTAAAATGAGAATCCTTAAAGTACTTATGTAATTATATACTCAGTTGTAGTAATGATAAATAAAGCTTTTAGTGTAGCCAATGTACTTGGTTCTTAGCAATTGAGATTTGTTGTAATGATGTATATGTGTGTAAAAGCATGGTAAATATACTTTTGATAATTTTATTCACCTACTCAGAATCTCACTAGCTTAGGCTGCTGATGAAAACTTTAGCCTTAGCATGTAAAAAATATAATTTTAAAAGCAAGCTTATATTGAATGATGGGTCTATGGATTATTTTCTAGTTGCATCTCCCCACCCCCTTCTGTTTTCTGCCTTTCTCTGCCCTCCTCTGTGCCTTGGGAAGCTGACATCTAGAAAATACATCACCTTGGCCCTCTTGCCTATGGCTTTCAGTTAGTTTGGCCAATGAGAGACACTAGCAAATGACCGGATGCCCGGAAGAGAAAGATTTCAGGGTATTATTACTCTCATTCTTTCTTGCTTTACCATAGTTCAGCTGTGGCTTTGTTAATTCTTCTTAAACAGTGGTTTTCAAAGTTAGGCCTTCATTAGAATCACTTGCAGGATTTGTTAAAATGTGGATTTCTGGGTCCTATGCCAAGATTTTCTGATTTAGTAGATGTGTAATGGAGTATGAGCATTTGTATTTCTGATAACGTCTCAGGTAATGGTGATGCTGATCCAGAAACATCTAATTGACAGCCATTGCTCTTAGATAGCAGGTCCTCAGGGCCAGCGTACCTTTATAGCTACAGCTGTCACTCATCTCTGAAAACACATTCCCTCCTCTCTAGGCCTGGTGTGGCAATGGCGCCCCTTCTTCTGTTGCTGTACCCTGGGTGGTGCCTCACCGTCCTCTGTTAGTCCCTTAATGAGGAACTTTTCCACACTTCCAGAAGTTCCCCCTCATTTTACTATTTTTCATTAGCGCTATGACGCACAATTTTTTTTCCTTCCTGGATCTTAACCAATACAGTGGGTAAAGCAATTGCTCAGATTAAACATTAAGGATTTTAAAAAATAACTGGAATTGTTGAATTTTAACTGCTTTTTTCAATTATTTTAGAATGTTGTGTCACCTAAGTCTGTCATTTCCTTATAATTTAGACAATTTTCCAAATTCAAATCAGAAAGAATATGGGATTTCAACCCAGTACATCTATACAGCCTCATTGAAAATGTAACTGAGACTAAACAACAACAAATAATTATCACCCTAGAAGCCTTCCATTTCAAATCTGTTGCCATTTCCATGATAGTTAAAATTTGAACTGGAGTTATTGTGACTTCATGTAATGACTTTCTAAAATAGAAATGTCTTAGTCATTTAGTTTCTATAAATGTATCATTTTCTGAAGATTGTTTTAAACAGCTTTAGTAGTTTAGAAGTTACTCGGCATAGATAATTGTACTACTGTTAAAAACTACTGTAAATTTAGTGTGTTTTCCGCCTATATTCCCTACACCTACTAATTATGATTAGAAATGTTTTGAAACTTCAAGATCAAGACTTATAAGTCTCTAAGAAGATGAGTTTTCAATCTCCCTGCTCTTATCTTTTTGTTTCTGAGTAAGGGGTTATTACTTGTGAGAATTATTTTTCTCATTCTATGAAGAGTGTCTATTTGCTGTTAAAAAGGTCATTCTTAACTGGTCTCTTGTGGACTGTTCCAGACCAAAAAAAAATGAGTCAAGTGAAAAGAGGAAAAAATTGTTTTGGTTTTGTGAAGATATAAACAATTTCTCTGTAAGATATTTTTTTAAATGCGGCAAATGGTACAATGAGGATTACAGAGGTCAGGTGTGATGCCTAGGGGCCATCACGGGTCAGAAAACTCAGTAACATAGAGCCAACTGTCCCCACAACAGGATCCTAACATCTCCACACATAAGATTCCTCAGTCTTGCTTTGTGGAACTTTGAAGAATGAAATCTCAATCATCAAAATAAATTCTAAAAAAACAATGTCATATATTTCAAAGTAAGGTCAAAAAAGGTCTCTCCTTTTCCAAGTCCAAGTCCTGGATACAAACAATCTACTCTGTCTAGAATTTCTCAGAACAAGAAATGGTTCCATTTTATGTTGTATTAGGACCTACACAAAGATTTTTTGGGGCAAAAAGGGCTGTTGCTGATGTATAAACTTGGAATTTATTGGAGACAACAGACTAAACATCAGCCAAGAAGAGGGATGAGTACATATATCTGAAATTCCAAAATAGATTGTGAGTTTGTTTCACTTAGTTTTTCTTTTAAAACGGAACTAATTTTTCTATGGAATTGGCACTAATACCTATCTTTTATTTGCAGTCTCTTAGGAGCATAATAATAAAAGTGACCCACAAAATTTGTTGTTTAAAAAACCACAGGGAAGCATTGGATATCAGCAGCTACATTAGCATTTTGTAATTCTAGGGATTACAAAAACAAAGCAAATATATAAGCACACTCTGTTTTTTTACGTTTATTTATCTGAGAGAGAGAGAGAGCATGTACACACTTCGAGAGGGAAGGGAGTGGGCAGAAAGAAGGAGAGAGAGGATCCCAAGCAGGCTCTACACTGTCAGTGCAGAGCAGGAGCAGGGCTTGTTCTCACAAAAGACAAGATCATGGCCTGAGTTGAGATCAGGAGTCAGACACGTAACCAACTGAGCCACTCAAGCACCCCACCACACTTCCATTTGTAACCATCTCTTTGTGACTGATTTCAAAATTAATTGCACTTTGGTCAGAAAATTTGGCCTATGGAGACTTGCATTAAGGTATAAGTCAATTTTGTTCATGTTCCATGGTTGCTTGAAAAATAATGCTTTGTATATTTATTGAATGTGGAATTTGACATATACCTGTTAAGTCAGGCTTATTTATTATAATTTCATATCTTATTGGTTTTAATAACTTGGTCTTTCTAATTCTAAGTGAGTTTCTAAGCATTGTGTTAAAGTTATTATTTGTAGGTTTGTTCATCTCTCCCAGTAGTTCTTTCAATGTTTGTTTTATACAGTTGACTATTTTATTTTGGGCCCAATCAGTTTTAAGATAGTTATTTCTTTCTAGAATCAATTTTTTTTTTAATATCACACACTCCTTTCTTTCTCTTATATATCACGTTATCTATCAGCAAATCCCATCTGATTGAACTTTATACTATCTACTGAATTCTACCATTTCTGACCACTGCCACTGTAGACCACCTGGTTGTAGCCATCACTATGCCATATTTCTTCTAGATTATTGCTGTAGCCCCCTACCTCTGCTGCTTCCACTCTTGCTCTCTGAGGCCTATTCACAATAAAGTTCCTACACTTCTTCCAAAAGCATAGTACAGAGTCCTCCATAGTCAAGGGACCGTTCCTTGTGAAAGTAACCCTACAGAGCAGCTCTACATTTGCATTTGTTGGGGTTCTATGAATGTCAGTAATCCTGAAATTGTTTGTATGTCGGGTTCTTAGCTTGCAGTTTTTATATCATGCTGACATTATAAATTTGGACCCATGTCTATAGATGGTAAGGGCGTGGGGTTTTCATTTATTGGAGGGGGGATTTTTTTCCCCATCCAAGGACCCCTAGTGAGATAGCAACCATTTTTGCTGCTTCTCAGGGATAAAGAATGAAGTTGTCCTGTTTAAGATAAACGAGTAGAAACTTGAGTACAACACTTTATTGTTTTTTTATCCTGCTTCATGTAGGTCTCTGTCAAGTTGCCAGCCTGTGAAGGTATCAGAGTTCTAGTCCTTCACTCTCAAGGTCTATGTCTAGAACTGAATCCTTGTGGGATGACACACCTTCAGTTTATCCTTAACTTTTAATTTCATATCAGGAGCCGAGAGATTTACCTTTATTTGATTCCAGCTGGGCTATATATTTTGGGGTGTGTGTGTGTGGTGGATGTATGTGTACTTTTAGGCATTTTTAATCTGGAGTTTCTAGCCATAGTGTATAGCAGGAGAGTAGTCCTTTGATGACAACTGAATGTGCTCTACTGTAAGTTCCATATAATATCTGACTCATGGTCTTAGATGTATCTGATTAGATTAGTATGAAATGTACAATTCTCAATATCTTTAATCAATTATTTAAGCAATTAAAATCCTCAGCAAGCATTTAATGAATGTTTTATGCCTGGAGGTATGTTAGACCATGAGGATTGTAAACCAGGCATACATTTTCCCTGCCCCTATGGATTTAAAGCATGCTGGAAGAAATGGATATCAAACAACACGTAAATAAAGAAGTAGAATTAAAAATCATGATAAATGAATCAATGTTATGAAGAAAGTCATCTTGGGGAAGAAATAAAGCAAAACTGGGATAAGGGACCTAATTTGGATAGGGTGATTGGAAAAGACCTCCATGGCCTCCAAGGAAAGCTAGAAAACAGTTTCATAGAAATGCCTATTACAGTTCTGAATCATTTATTAATGACCTTTAGGAACTAGAGAGTGTTGTGTTTGGAATAAATTAAGAAAGGCTGGATTTCAGTCTATATCTTCCTTTACTCAGTAGACTTCAGTCATTACATGGATTGAAATATACCTTAGGTTAAATGCCACTTGGAAGATGTTAGAAGTTACACACAAGAAAAAACAAACCACAAAAAAATTTACAAATATGATATGGCTAGCATCTGTCTCCTATAGATACTACTTGACATATGACTAAAATGATTTTTCACCTTTCTTGGTAACTGATATTTTTTCAGTTTCATTGACATGTAATTGGAAAAATTATAAGACATTTAAAGTGTGATGATTTGATATATGAATGTATTGTTAGTCCCTCTATAGAGTTAATTATCACGTCAGTTCCCTCACATACATACTTGTGTGTGTGTGTGTGTGAGAGAGAGACAGAAGATTCACATTCTCCTTTCTTAGCCAATTTCAATTATATAAAATGGTGTTATCAACTATAGTCACCAGGTTATACATTAGATCCTCAGACCTTATAACTGAAAGTTTGTACCCTGTCAACTTCTCTTTATATCTCCTATCATCAGCCTCTGGCAACCACTTTTCTACTCTTTGTCTTGGAAACTGTTATGATTTTAGTCTCAGCTCATGTTTATGGACATGTATGTTTGAAAAATGCTATATTCTCTGTATCCTTTTATAAGTATGCCAATGAAAATAAGCATAACAAAGATTCTAAAAAGTCTTGAAGACTTTAACTTTGTTTAAGATAGCACTTCTCAAACTTACCTGGCTATAGAACATTGTGGTGGAAGACCTGGAGTCCCTGTTTCCTTTCTGGCTGCCAACCATGGCTTATTCTCAGCTCTGGAAAATGTCCTCAGGCTCTAGCCACATGGCCCTTTCAAAGCAGGGCAGCCTATTTATTCAAAACTAGTGAAGATGTCTCTCTTTAGTCAGATAAGATGAAATCTTACATCACATATCTTATTTGTGGGACAGAGTTTCCCATAATCCTTGTCATATAACCTAACCATAGGAATGTTATTCCATCATATCCACATATCACTCTTATATTCAAAGGGAGAGGGTTTTTCAAGGTGGATACATAGTGGAAAGGTAATTTGGGGTTTATCCCAGAATCCTGCTTATCACAGAGCCAAGCTCCCTCCCTGATTCGGAGGCTGGGGGCCTGAGAAGAGGGTGGGCATCAAGTATTAAAGAATCTTATACTCTCAGGGTGCCTGTGTGGCTCATTTTGTTAAGCATCTGACTTTGGCTCAGGTCATAATCTCACAGTTCATGGGTTTGAGCCCTGTACTGGGCTCTGTGCTGACAGCTCAGAGCCTGGAGCCTGCTTTGGATTTTGTGTCTCCTTCTCTCTCTCTGCCCTGCTAGTGCTCTATCTCTGTCTCTTTCTCAAAAATAAAGACATTTAAAAAAATTAAAAAAAATCTTGTACTCTTTTTGTAATGTCTACAAGGGGAATGAATTTGAATACTTATCACTAGAAAAGCAAAATCTTTAAAGAACCATATCACTGAATTGGTGTGCCTCTTTTTCTCCCAATAAACATGACATGATCATTTTCCTTACTTTTATGCAACAGAGACGAATTTGAAGCCAAACTACATATTGTTCTTGCCATCCACTCCCCCCCTCCCCACTATTTCTGGATGGTACTTTTGAGGATGAAATTTATAATAATTTTGAAGAAAGATTTACAGGAATATTAGGAAAAGAAACATAAGTTATGTGCTTCAAAACCTGCCTCTTCCTACCTACATTACAAAGCATTCTTTTCTTCCCCAGAAGGAGGATTATGACAGAGAAGATGGAAAAAGATGAGAATAAAGGAAAGAAGAAAGAAAAGTCTAAAATGATTTAGAAAATAAATAAAATGAGAAAGTTCAAAATTAATTTAATACTAGATTGAGATAAGGAAATTTGTCTCCTTCACCATAACCCAGCAGTAGGGAACAGAATGAAATGTCTTTAAGGGACAATGTAAATGTCATCTCTTCACCTGTAGTTCATCAAGAGTATTGCCCAATGAGGTGAACTAATTCTTAGTGCTTTAGGAAAGATGCCTTCTAGACTATGCTTACTATTTAAATTTGATTTAGATACTCTACTTTAAACACCAAAGAGAATTGAGGGACACCCAGGTGGCTCAGTTGGTTAAGGATCTGACTTGGGCTCAGGTCATGATCTCCCAGCTCATGAGTTTGAACCTTGTGTCTGGCTCTCCACTGTTGGCACAGAACCTGCTTTGGATTCTCAGTCTCCCTCTTTCTCTCTTTGTCCCTCCCCCACTTGTGTGCACTCTCTTTTTCTCTCAAAAATAAATAAATAAACATTAAAGAAATTTAAGAAAGTAAAAAGTAAAGAGAATTGAGATGTGGGGTTAGCATTTTGAGGTTTAGCTCCTGGAGTTCCTTATTATTTTCACATCTCTTCATTTCTCTAAGAACATCTTTGTAGGCAACAGAGACTCAAATAAGAATGGCATGGCCTTGCTTGTGATAGGTGGAAACATAAATCAGTAAGTCATCTCATATCATATAATGGTTTAATATATACTAAAGTAAAATATAATGTATACATACTAAAAACTACAAATACAATATAATGCAATACACACTAAAATGTTGGAGGCTATTGGCAGAAGTTATGTTTTGAAGGAGTGGAGACAATGACACGAAGGGGCGATATTTTCCTGCATCTTAAAGAATGAAGTGTTTTAGGTGGAGAGTGGGGTGGCATGCGAGTAGGTGGGAAAGATAAATGTTGTTGAGTTTAGTATACCATTACACTGTGATAAATCTCAAAGCTCAGGTGTAAGAATCATCTTAACAAAGAGAAGATTCATCAAGTAAATTAACAAAGACAAGGTTAATTTGTGCTATTAAGAGTTCTTAGTAGCAGCCTATTTTTCATGTCTTAATCATAAAAAGGGAAACGTTAGTACTAGTGAAAAAAATCACTTGGAAGGAAAGCAAAGTCCATCTGGGAGTCTAGGTTCCATTCAGATAGTCCCCTGACCAGCACACAAAAGAGATGAGAATAGCTTCATAATGGCAATGTCTTTCTCTCTCTCTCTTGCTCACTTAGGCATGTGTGTAGTAAGTATTTATAAATTTCATTGAGGAGACAGCCTGTTTGTGGCTTGCCTGGAGTAGAGCCAGAGGGGGTGGCGATGCTTGCATCTGATGCCCCTTTTATGCTTATAGAAATGAGTCCTGGGAGCCTTCACTACTTTAACAATGCTTTGCTTTCCTAACAAGGATGCTTTTAAAATCTAGATGATAGAATTTATCTCCTCAGTAGATGTATGTGTACCATACATTACCTATTTTAGAGCTAAGGGGGAAAGATAATTGTCTGAAGGCATTATTTCATTTGATGTAATAGCTTTTTATCAAGTTTTTTATTGGTCTGATTTTTGGAGTTAGTTTACGATGCCAACATATGGCAGGCTCTTGACCTCAAGGATCGGTACTCAGTAACTTGCAAGGACATAATATTATTCTTATTATCACTTTTGTATTTATTTTTGACACAGAACTGATGTGTTAGTTTACTGTAAGTAGTTATTGGTAAAAATAATTTATTTAAAAAATCCCTCTTTTTCCAGCAGTATATAAAAATAAACACTAAATATATATATGTATGAAATAGTTCATATTCTATATACTTGCTTGTTATTGCTCATATTGCTTAAATAATTTTTTGTATATAGAACTATATATCCAAAACAGTGGTTCTTCACATTTCAGAGGGTCATAGGCCACTTTTAAAATGCATGTACATCCAACATAGAAAATTTTGCATGTAGTTTTAGAAAGCTTATGAGTCTTTTCTAAAGCCTAAGGGATTTCAGAATAAGGGCCCTTGACACAATTCATCAGTTTTAGTTTATTTGTATATGTTAGTTATTTTCTGTGGTTTCAGAGCTACCTTAGCCTCTATTTCTGGGAAGTTTTTCCACTCATGGCCTTTTCAGAAGGGGAAAGTCTGGTAAGTATGCTTAATCCTCTCTCTTCTTTTTCAACTGACTAGACTGGGATGGGTATATGATACAAGAAAGTCAATTCACTAGGCGACTAGGAATCTCTTCAGTTTTTTCCCACTAGAAAGTTTCTAACTGAAGAAAGACATGCCATCTAGTATTGGAAGTGCCTTGTGAGTGACACACAGAATAAAGGTAAGTCTGCAACTAAATACCTAAATGTGACAAATTTTAACATAAGGGATAAAAAGAAAATATTAAATCAACCACCCCCAATAACAGATTACTAACAGAAAAATAATAATAAATGTGTAGGGAGACATTCAATAGTAGCAGCTGGTATCAGAAGATATTGGAGGAATAGCCTTAAACTGGAAGCTTAGAATTTATTGCAGCAAAACTGACGATATCCAGACTTTGTGTTATTGCAGTTTTTTTTCATTCAAAAGCCAGCTCACCACATGTCATGCTAGATTGTCACCCACCAGTCAATATATCCTGTCCATGCATTCAGAGCTCTCACTACTTTGTGGGGCTAAATATTTGGTCCTATATAAAGGACCAAAGAAAAAAAATATATAGAAAAAAAAGAGATCATAGAAAACAAAGGCAAACTGGAAGAAAAGAAATCATCAAAGAAAAAAATGTATTTGTTCAGGGATAAGGGATGCTTCTGGGATCCTAAACAAGAACAGAATACTATGAGAAGAACATTCCCATAGAAAATAAACATTCTTAGCTATTAAAAGTTTTGATACTAGAAATGAAAAATGTAATAGAAGATTTCAATATAAAATTGAGAAAATCCCCAGTAAAGAGAATTAAAGAAAAGATTAAAAATATAATAAATGAGATAAAAGAATTAGAAGTTCAATTCAGACTTTTCCATAGAAAAACAAAAAGAATTCCAGAAAGGCAAATGGGAAAAGGAGTTCTCTAGGATGGGAGAGCTTGAGTTTAGATGGTAAGCAAGGAGCAAAAAGATCTGCCCCATATTTATTGACTAATTGTAAAGTTATAATTATTAGGACAGGATAATTATTATGACAAATCAGGAATCTCAGAAAAGGATCCAGAAATACATGGAAAGTTGATAACAGAAAAAAAGTAATTCTAGAAATCAGTGGGGAAGGTTTAAACTCTTGGATAAATAGTTTGGAGATAATTTGCTATTTACAGAGAGAAAATAAAATCAGATTTCTACTTCATGCCATAAATAAGGATAAATTTCAAGTGATTTAAAATTTGTAAAGAAGGAAAACTTTCACACATGAGAAGAAAAAAATTATAGCCTTGGATTAGGAATTATTTTCTCAAACAAGCAAACTAAAAAGTACATTTTATATAGGAAAAGATCTAGAGGTTTGAGTGTAAGTGATTAAAATATTTTGTTTAAAAAAAAGACATCATAAGTAATATCTAAAGACAAACCAGAGGGAAGATGATTATTACATATATCCCTGTCAAAGGATGGTATCCAGAATTTGTGTTCTACTGACCAATAGGAAAAAAAGATGGAAATATGAACAAATGAATTATAGGGGAAAAACACAGACAAGGAAACCTGAACCTAGTAACCATTAAGAAGTTCTCTAATTTAGTGAAAGTCAGAGACATGCAACTTGAAGTATGAGTAAAATATTATTGGTGGCTCAGTCATTTGAGTGTCCAGCTCTTGGATTTGGCTCAGGTCATGATCTGATGGTTCATGGGATCGAGCCCAGTATTGGGGGTCCAAGCTGAAAGCACAGGGCCTGCTTGGGATTCTCTCTCTCCCCCTCTCTCTGCCCTTCTTCTGTTTACTTGCTCTCTCTCCCCCATCTCAAAATACATAAACTTTAAAAAAGACTGAAATATTATTTCACAGTAAGCAAACTAGAAACAGTATGAAAGGTCTAAGAATTCTAAATATTGGCAAGAATATATTTAAATGTTGGTATCTGCTACTCTTGAATGTGAATATAAATAGAATGTTTTTAAAAATGTTTCTGTTATTTGCCTGTTTTTAAAAGATAATTCATAATTGAAATTTTTGAAGTGAAATTTGTGTATGTGTCTTGAAACAAGCTGAAAATCATGGGAATTATCTATCTTCGTAAAGTTGGAAAGAACTCTTGCTTCCTGACAGCATCTTTGTTTGGATTTTTATTTAGGGCTAGGTTACTACTATCAACAGCCTTCTAATTTTTTCTAGCCTTTCAGTGTTGTTTTTTTTTCCTAGAAAATAATCTATTTTGATATGTTAGTATTTTTAAACTAGATTTGTTATTGTAAATTCTAACTTTTTGAAAAATCTTGTTAATATCTGGGGTTACATTTTCTTTCTCATTCTTACTGTAGATTCATAGTATAGACTCTTTAGTTTTTATTAACCTTGCTAGAAGTTTATTTGTGCCTTCTTACACATCCAGCCTTTTGATTAGTGAATCGATTCTATTCCCTTCTTTTTCTTTTAATAGTATATACAGCTGTGCGGAACAGTATTTCTAAAATGATGCTTATTTTAATATAATTGTAGAGGTCTACCTCCACACAGGAGTCTCTAGAGGTGTTATTTTTCTTTATTACCACTAACTTCCTCTAGGTCAAGGGTTTTGTTCCCTATTTGGGGGGTCTCAAGTCTGAAAAGTGGAGGGATTCCCTGGCAGGGAAGTTCTAGTGGGGTTCAATTAATTTCAGGATGCAGGTGAGCATCTATTTTGCTAGAAGATTCATGCACCATCTGTAGGAAAACTGTAGATGGATGCCCCTCTCCAGCAAGAGTAAAGATTGCCCACATGGTGGCGATTCAGCCAAAAGGAAACTCTACTTAAAGGCAAGCAATGATGTGCTAATCTTGGCACTGGATTGAAGAAGCTCCTTGGCTAGTAACAGTCATTACAATACTTGGCTACCTCTACACCATGACTCCATTTATTTTTCTGATCCCTCTTGGCCATGCCCTGACCCCCTCCCCAAAACCTCTGGTGTGTTCACCCAAAGGGCACCCTCACTTCTTGTTCCTTCAACCTCTCTCCACTTGGTTTCCTTATTTATCCATAGGCTAGGTGACTTCCCAGACTTCTAGTATCCAGCCATATATTGTCACAAGAAATAAACACCATACCTTGCTTCCTTCAATGCTTCTCACTTTTAATTGTAAAAAAAAAAAAACAAAAAAACCAAAAACCAACCCTTTTCCTTTTCTTAAACAAACAAACAAACAAACACACACAAAAGTGTCTTTTTGAAATAAAACATTTCAGGATTTCAAAACAGTTGTTCTTCTCTGTGGGCATTGTGAACGTATTTTGGATGTCAAAAAAATCATCTAAATGAAAATAACCATATCAAATATTGAAGATTCCTTTTTTCTCTTAGCTTTCCTGCTATTTACAAAATCAGTTCTTGAAGCCTCATGGGTTTCTTTCATTGACCAGGGGAAGGATTATATACAAGGAATAAAGGAAAACGAAGGAAAAAAATTAATATTTCAAAACATCACTTTGTTACACTGATATTTGCAGTGCTCTGTCTTCTCTTGAAAATGGTCTCTTTTACTTTCCCATTTATTAACTCATGTAGCTTCAGGCATGGATGTTAACACAGAGATGCTGAGATCTGATTCTGGGGTCAGTTACACAGAGCTTCTTCTCCATGACTTTGAGTGGAAATTGGGCTTTTTCTCTAATGCTCAATGTGTTTATGTGCAAATTTGGGCTCATGATGGTACCTATGTCATAGGGTTTTATGAAAGCTAAGTGACAAGCATCTGTAAAATACATACTGTATTGTATGTAACCACTTCTCTCTCATCTTTATCAATGTCACCTCTCAAGAGGTGATATAAGATATAAGAAATATCTCCTAATATCCCAACTAAAACTTTACCATTTCCATGTTCTTTTGCCACTCTGTACCACCTACATTTAATTTTTAAAAATCAAAATTGTTTACACCTATATCTACTCTCTAGGTTTTGAGGGTGGGGATACATTTTATCCATATGTGTAAATCCCCCACCCCACGTGTGAAAACAAATATCTCACATTCTTTTTACTTTTTGTCAAGACAGTAGATGATCATCACAAACAATCTTGAGGGAGTAAGAAAGTATAAAATAGAGACAATCAACCAGAGTTCTCATTTTAGTGTAATCATTTTAAGAAAAATTAAAAAAAATATTCCTTCTACTGAAGAGAAGTGAGTCAATCCAAAGGGCATACCTTATATATATATTTTAAATGTCATTTAAAAAAGCACTGGTTGGGGGGCACCTGGGTGGCTCAGTTGGTTGAGCGTAGAACTTCAGCTCAGGTCATGATCTCGCAGTTCATGAGTTTGAGCCTCACATTGGGTTCACTGTTCACAATGCAGAGCCCTCTTTGAAAACTCTGTCTCCCCTCTCTCTACCCGTCCCCTGCTCATTCTCTCTCTCTCTCAAAAATAAAAAATAAAAAACATTAAGGAAAACACCCACGTTGATGAATTTCCGTGGAGAGCATTGTTGTGTCACAATCCCTCAGATGAAGAGATTGGACAATTAAGAAATTGGTCTATTCCTTCTCTCAGCCTCTACCACCCTCTTTTCCTCAAAAGTCCTCAAATGAAGTGATTTTTTTTAAGGTTTTAGAGTTCAGAAGTCTAAAACCAATAATTTGTAGGACTGTATTCCTTCTAGAGGCTTCAGGAGGAAAAACTACTTTCCTTGCTTTTTCTAGTTTCTGGAGTTCATCTGGTTTCTTGGATTTTGACCCCTGTTTCTTTCTTCAAAGTCATCATCCCAACCTCTGGTTCCATTGTTATATCTCTTTCTAACATTTGGTTCCTATTGTTTCCCTCTTATAAGGACCTTTGTGATTATTTCAGGCCACCCAGATAATACAGGATAATCTCCCCAGTTCAAACCCCTTCATTTAATCATGTCTGAAAAGTTTCTTTTGCATATAAGGTAACATATTCATAGTTCTAAGGATTAGAACGTGAACATCTTTTTTTTTTTTGATTGCTGTATTTTATTTTATTTTTTTTCATAATATTTTATTGTCAAATTGTTTTCCATACAACACCCAGTGCTCTTCTTTAAGAGGAACATTATTCTGTCCGCCACAGTAACCATTAACCTGACTTCTAAAAAATTTTATTTGTTTTTATTCTAATAGATATTATATTAACCATCTTCTTTTTTTCTCCTCTCCTCTCTTTTTTTGTCTTCATTTCATTTTCATCATGATAAATGTACTCTTTATTCCCCATCCCCTATTTCCACTATGTCTCTACCTACCTCCCATTTGATAACCATGAGTTTGTTCTCTTTAGTTAAGAGTCTGTTTTTTATTTGTCTCCCTCTCTCTTTTTTCCTTTGCTAATTTGTCTCTTAAATTCCACACATGAGTGAGATCACATGGTATTTGTCTTTCTCTGACTTATTTCACTCAGCATTATACTCTCAAGCTCCATCCAGGAGCTTGACTTTTTTTTTCCCCTGACTTTTAATTATATAGATTAGTTGGACTATTGTTGAATGTTATGTAAATGCAGTCTTTCTATAACTGTACCCTTTGGTGTCCAACATCTTTCACTCAACATTCTATTTTTGAGGTTCTTCCACATTGCTGCATGAAGTAGTAATTTGATAATTTTCATTGCTGCATGATATTGTATTGTTATATAGTAACATAATATAATTTATTTATCCATTCTATTGTTGATGAGCTTTTAAATTTTTATTGTTTTCAGTTATTCTGAATAATATTGTTATCAGTCATCTTACATATTTTTTCTAATACCTGTATGCATGTGTGCTTTATGGCATGTATACCCAAGCATGGACTTTTTGGGCTGGAGAGTATGCATAGTTCAACTTGAGTAGAGGCTTCCAACCAGTTTTTTAAAGTGTTGTCCTGATTTACACTTCCACAGGAAGGTAGAGTTTCAGTTGCTCCACCTCCTTGGCAGTGTGTCAGTGTTTTACATTTCATGTGCCAATGTATTACATTTTAGTTGTTCTGGAGGATATATAGTATTCTATTGTGCCTTCAGTTTGCATGTCTTCTACTGTTAGCACTTTTTGATTTATCTCTTGTCCATTGAATATCCTGTTTTTGTAAAGTGCTTTCTCAAGGTTTTACTCTCTTTCCTATTGTGCTAGCTGTCATTCTGTCATTGATTTCTCTAAATTCTTTATGTATTCTGGATTAAAATTCTTTATTGGTTGTATGTATGGCAAATTTCTTCTCCCTTTCTATGGCTTGTTTTAATCTCCTAGTGGTACCTGTTGATAAATAGAAGTTCTTAACTTTAAGAGAGTTCAATTCATCATTCTCTTTCTTTTATAGAAAATGCCTTTTGTGTTCTTTGTAAGATATTTTTATCTACCTAAGGATAAAAAAAGCATTCTTCTATGTTGTCTGCTAGAAGCTTCATTGTTTTCCTTGTACGTTTAGATTTTAAATCTATATGAAATAAATTTTGTGCATAATATGACATAACGGTCAAGTTTTCATTTCTTTTCATAAGAAGAATTCTCTATTCTACTGAATTTTTCTTTATCTTTAATTATCTTCCATATTCTATTAATTATTGTGTCTTTATGTCTTTTTATCTGGTTTCTTTATTTTTCTTCTTTAGGATTATAGCAGCTAATTTTGTCTATTTCCATGCTTAAAATATGACCTTCTTTGATGCTGTTTTATCCAGTCACCATTCCAAGTCTCTTTTGAAAGTAATACTTTTTCTCTCTTTTCTAATGACACAGATGTTAGACATTTTCCCTTCTTTGTGTGTCTCTTATTTAAAAAAAATAACTCCTAAATTTTTTAGTTTACATTCTTCAGCCTACACAATTTTTTCTTAATCCTCTTTTCTTCTTTCTTACCTAAAGTTAAATATAATAATAGGTTCTTAACACGAGGGTTATTTTTTTGTAGTTTAATTTTTCTTCTAATTTTTTCATAGATTCCCATTTCTGTGTGAGAAATTTTGTATTTTCACCTTCTTTGATTTTAAACATAGATAATCAAATATAGTTATTACATTTTAAACATAATCATAAAATTTAAAGTATGTATTTGATATGAAAATTCCAACATCTGTATATCTTGTTCATCTGTTTCTATTATCTGTGTGAGAAATTTTGTATTTTCACCTTCTTTGGTTTTAAACATAGATAATCAAATATAGTTATTACATTTTAAACATAATAATCATAAAATTTAAAGTATATATTTGTTATGAAAATTCCAACATCTGTATATCTTGTTCATCTGTTTCATTATCTTTTTCCCCTTTTATGTAGGTTTTCTAATATTTGAATGTGTATGCATGTGTGTGTTTAATCGAATGCTGGACTTAATTATGAAAAAAATATTGAGCCTAGAAGCTATCTCCTCTACAGATGGTTTACTTTTGCTTTTGTCAGGCAAACAGTTAAGTCAGGACAGATTACTTGTATCTACTCTTGGACTGAACTGCTTTTAAGCTGAGTTTTACATTCATCATTTCAGCTGAATTTTGGGGTCTTGATAAGGTTTCGTCCTCACTGACAGAACCTGATCTTCAATTTTTGTCTGAACAGCACTGAGTCTTTCCAAAGCTCTTCTTTGATTTTTATCCTTTTTACTGCCGCTTTTTGTTGACTTCATTTTTGAGACATATGTAGTTTATAAATGAGCAAATACTTCAATCTGTAGAGTTGTACAACATATTATATTGTTGCTTTTCACTTTCTTGGTTCTTTAAGTGCTGGTTGGCTATTATGGTGGCTCCAACCTTTTTTTTTTTTTTTTTCTTTCTTTCTAACTCTATACAACTGCTAAGAGTTCTGGCTGGCTTTTCTGACTCTTAACCTTTTTGCTCAGCTTTTTGGACACTTGGTTTTGTTATTCTCAAAATAATAAATATTTTGAGGAAAAAGGAAGCACAAAAGGTTAGGTTCACATTAATGTGTTACTGTTCTTTCCAAAAAAATTTAAATCCTCAACTTATGGCTACCTTGCTGACTTTCCAAAGCCTTCACATAGCTTAATTTTTTTCAGCCATATTTTTAATTTTTTCTGGTGGTAAGGTCTGCTACAAGCTAGTTTGATATAACCAGAATTGGAAGTCCTCAGTGTATTTGTATATATTCTTTCTGAAAGTGGCTCAGGTGTATATTGAATATAAATTTTGACATTCTATTTTTAATATTTCACAAACCTTTCTTACCTTGCTACAAATTTCATAAATATAATTTTTAATACCTGAATCATATTCTAGTATATGGATAACCCATGAATTAACTATTCCCTCAATATTGACCTTTTTACTTGGATTCCAAAGTTTATTACAAATAATTATAGGAAGAGCAGTCTCCAATTGGCAGAAATATTGATGAGATGTTAATTTTGAATTGTAGTCATGATGATCAATAAAACTTACATATATACTATGAGAATAGGTCACTGTGTTAGTTGCTGCACAGGACACAAAATATATAAAGAAATCCCTGTCCCCCAGACAACATATTTAGAGAGTTAAAACATCGGTTAGCAAATCAGTATAGACTAGTTTGTCATCAGAACTTCACAAATGGTACATATAAAAAGAATGGGAATAGTCAAAAGGGCAGGAGATCATTTAGTCATTGGAAAGGAAGGAAAAACATTATCAAGACAATGTGGTCAGAGATGCATTGGATTTTACTGAATGGAGTGAGGAAAGATGTATTTAATTATTTTCTAGTTCTTTTTCTTAGTTTTACCTAAGGTTGTTTTGGAGGTATTATTCCTAAGACATGTATGGTTGCATTTATTTCTGTCTGAAAAAAAATTACCATTGATGGATATTTCATGGTCTATAAATCTGCTTCAGTTGAATAAATACATTTAATCCAAGGTACTGGATTGCAGGAAATTTTCCGACAAACTACATTGCTGACAACCCTCTGTATGCAAATATTAGGACAGTGATTTGCTTTGCCAGTTTGAAATAAGAAAATGTTTATGATCCTTATTTTCTCCCCTGCCCAGAGATAAAGGAAGGATACACAGGAGCGAATGACTAGCAGTGGTCCAGAGAATGGATAGTGTACAGATACAGAAAGTCCTGGACGTCATAGGTGAGTAAGAATATAACAAATGCTTATAGACATTTTATTTAATTATCACATTACACTGAAGGAACAAACATTATTATTCTATTTAAAAAATAAATTTATTTATTTATTTTGAGAGAGAGACAGAGAGAGTGAGCAAGGAGAGAAAAAAAGGGAGAGAGAATTCCAAGCAGGCTCTGTGCAGTCAGCACAGAGCCCCATGCAGGGCTTGAACTCACGAACTGTGAAATCATGACCTAAGCTGAAACCAAGAGTCAGTCGCTTAGCCAACTGAGCCACCCAGGTGCCTCTATTATTCTATTTTTAAGATTAGAAGATTGTTTAAAGTCAAAATTTTAGAAAATGATGAATCTTCATTTGGAGTCTGTTGGAAATCAAGATCTTGTCTTTCTACTCATGTATTAGTGAATTCTATGAACAAAACCATACCTAAAATAAAATCTCTTATATTTCAGGCTGAATCTGTAAATCCAGAAACCGAGCACCACATATAATATTTATACCACTAAAAGATAGTTCATATAGTCATTTAATCATGCATATTTATCCAGTCTGTTAAAATTCAGGACCTTTGAGTTAAATTGATTTTCAGCCCTTCCTATGAAGGGCTTTGCGAGCCCTACAAAGGGTCCTGCCAGGAGAAGTCTAGGGCCAGATCTAGCGTCCTTCCTTTTACTCAGTCGCTGCAATAGTGACCACAGTTTGCGACCTCCCAGTAAGGCACAATAAACACAATAAATAATTTATCTTTGCTAATATCCATTGTGGGTAAGATTGCAGATGCACACACTTTGCTGGAAGCAATCTAAATTGGTTTAGTACTTATAGAAAACAGACATAAATATTCTGTCAAGAAACATAAAAATGTTTATTCTTATTGACCCAGTAATTATACTCCAGAGAATGTATTCTAACTAAATAATGTAACAGATGGCAACACTATAGACAATGTCAGGCCTTTTCAGATTGCATGCAAGAAACATACTCAGGTTTTATAAGGAGATGAGGCCTGTGATAAAGGTGTGGAAGCCCAGAAGCCCAGACGACTTTCTCGGCACTGGGAAGCATAGTTTTGCCACCATTCTCAACAGAACCTTTAGTGGTCCAGCGACAGCCTTGTTGGCCTTTCAGAAGGTACACCACTGCTCCCTCTCTGACAGCCTCAGTTTCTATCTCTAGCATTACCTCTCAGAGTCTAGCATTTCTGCTGTTAAAATGTGCTCAGCTCTCAGTTTTAACTCATTATGTTCTTATAATAGCAAAGCGCTTTTGACAGCTTACTGTGTGCCAGTCATGGTTCCAATAACTTGGTATATTATAACTCATTTTATTTTCACAATACTCTTCTGAGGAAGGCATTTTTATTATTATCATTTTATAATTGGGAAAGGTGAGGCACTGAGAAGTTAATTGATGCAAATGAATCCCCCAGGTAGAAAATAAGGGCACTGAGTTACAAAACTAGGTAACTATTCAATAGAGGATGTAGTTGAGAGCAGTACAGATATATTTGAGAACATTAGCATTAGTTTAGAGTGTAAATCCGTTGGAATAAATGGGATCACTCAAGAAGAGAATGTAAAGAGACAAGCGAGACAAGAAGTGAGTCTTGAAAAATGCCAACATTTGGAGATACAAAAGAGGAGACGCAAGAGCAAAAGAGACTTAAAAGGAGCAGCAAGTGAGGTAGAAGTAACACTTGGGTGAGTGTTTTTCCAGAAAGTAAGAGAAAAGAGCATTTCAAGAAGGAGAAAATGGTCAATTACTTTGGATGCTTATTATAGATCACATAAGATAAAGAGAGAAATGTATCCATTGGGTTTTTCAACAGAGTGATCATTGGTGCCTAGAATTATGTGTAGAATGAAGAGAAAAGTCATACTTGTGTGGGGATAGGAAGATGGAAGTGGTGTGAGCAGCAGTTGACTGTGAAAGAGAGTGGGCACTTGGGATGATAGCTGGAGGAGGAAGTGATATTAAGGGTGATATGTTTTTAAATACAGAAGGAAGTATGTTTGCATGCTTTGGGGAATGAACAGTAGAGAAAGAGAGGAGTGAAGTAGACACATGGGAGAGAAGGGATGACTGAAGTTTTAAATATTTGGATGGTAAGAGGAAAAGGAAGCCCAGGTAGAAATTCTTTCTGTGTTAGGAGGAATAACGTTTTCTTCACTGTCATGGAGATGAAAGAGAAGATGGATGTAGAGGCATGTGTGGGAAGGTGAGGACTGTGGTCTTTTTATGTAATCACTGACACATGAAGTGAAGTCATCCATTAAGGATGGCAAGAGACATTATAAGAGGCTGAGGCCCAAGAATTATAGCAATGAGGGTAATTACTGAGGAAGCACTAGTAATAGGAATTGGTGTTCAGTCTGTATGATGTTTGAGACTGGTGTTTCAGTTGTGCTGCATTTTCTTCTTCTCACAAGATCAGGGGTATGTTCTGATCATTGGTCTGAAAATGTTGTTAATTAATGATTTAGCATAAAGACGGGGTAGTGTAGGCTCTAGGAATAGGATGTTCTTGTCTGGAAGTTGGTATGAAATGTGTATGCATCTCCCGCTCTGTTGTAGAAACGATTGACAACAAGTATGAGGCTGGGCTCACTGGCAGGTGGGGCTGTGGGAATCCAAGGAGGGGGGACAGGAATCTGGCTATAGTTTAAGAGCCAGGTTCTCAACCCTCACTTGAAACCTGAAAGTCATATGGAACTATGATATATCCTTTGTCCTCCAAATTTTTCCTTTTTTGCTTTTCTTTGAAATACATCTATATGCGTAGCCATGTTTTAAATTCTGGAGCTACCATTCTAGTCTAGATATCAATTTACTCCTGGAGAACTCTGAGTGCCAAATCAGCCTCTTTGCTCCTTCTTCTACTGCATCACGCACAACATTTTCAGGATATCTCTAAGACCTCATATTTGTCACATTCCCCACCATTTATAACAATTTCCAATTTATGTCAGAATTAAACTGAATTACTCTGGCCTGAATTCAAGGCTATCCGTAATCTGGATCCAGGCTGCCAATCCAGTCTCATTTCCTAATTTTATATATGACATTCTCATAGTGAAGAAAGGCTTGGGAGACAGCCAGCTCCAAGTATGGATCCTGCATCATATTTCCTATGGCCATGAGAAAGTTACCTAACTTTTAGAGATTGCAGTTCCTCATTTCTAACGTGGTCGTGCTGATCATCTGAGAGTGTTATAAATATTAAATGAGATGATGTACTTAGTGCACTCCACAGAGTTCTAGGTACATGTTTAGCCCTAAATAAAAGGGTCTATTTATGTTTCAAATTACTACTTTTAATAACTAGGATAATACATTTAATTAATTTACTATTCATTAAAGAGTTTGTTTATCTGTATTACCTTTCTATAACTATAGGTAAACACCAAATATTTTGTTTAGGGTTAATATTTAATATTTTCAGAGTTGGCTTTTATTTCAACATATTTTTCAGAAATCAGAGAAATTGATTAGGATGATGTTCTTCTGGCAGTTTCAATTCCATTAATTAGCACTCCAATTGAAAATCATTTTCTTAAAACCTTTTAAAATGAATTTATATATTGAAATTTATATGTATCACCCCCCTCCATTCACTCATTTTCCTATTTATTAATTCACTCAACAGAAATTTACTGGAAGTCTTGTTTTGTGAAGGACTGGGAAGGGTACAGGGAACATGAAGATTAAGATGAGAAATCTGTGGCTGAGATAGTTGTCCCCAAATCTCTGTTCTGCATTCTTCTATGGAAGTAGGACTTTAAGCTGAGCAGATGTAAATAAAGATTACCTTTCCTAGTCTTTTTTTGCAGCTAAGAGGTTATTTGACTATATTCTGCTTAATGTGAAATATATTAAAGTGATGAGTGACACATTCCCAGAAAGTTCTTCATAAGAAAGCTTGAGGATACTCTTTGCCCTTTTCTCCTTCTCTTATTTCTCCAAACAGCAGTTTATATTGTAGAGTGATGTCTACCCTCTTGGGCCGTGAGGGTGAAGGCCATACTTTGGGGATGTGGTGACTAAATGCTGGAAACAGATTGGGTTCAGAGACATGCTAAAGGCACCATATCTGCCCTGGACTGCCTATTCCTGGACTTTGTCATGACAGAAAAATGACCCAATTTTGTTTAAGCCAACATTTTTGGATCTGTTACTTGAAGCTGAGCCTAATTGTAATTGATACCCACTCCCGGCCTTTCTTCCAAAAGCTTACAACCTCCTGGGACAGACCTGTTAATATGGAAACTAATTACCTACATGAAGAGGGCTTAGGAAGCTGAACTAATATTACTTTGTTTACAAATGGATTTTAACATTTTTTATGTACTTTCAGTTAGTTTTTTGAACACCATTTTCAGTTTAGCTGTTTCTATAGATTGCCAATAGAAACAATTGGGCAAAAAGATTTTTAAGTGGAGTTGTTTGCTTAAAATAATCATATTGATTGGGGTGCCTGGGTAGCTCAATAAGTTAAGGATCTGACTTCGGCTCAGGTCATGATCTCAGTGGTTCTTGGGTTTGAGCCCCATATCAGGCTCTGTGCTGACAGCTCAGAGCCTGAAGTCTACTTTGGATTCTGTGTGTCTATCTCTGTCTCTCCCCCACTCACACTGTCTCTCTCTCTCAAAATAAATAAACATTAAAAAATGTTTTTAAATCATATTGGGAATTAAAAAAGCATCCATAGTCACATATAAATGCAGGCACTAAGACATGAACTGTATTCAGACCCACAGCCTTCATAAAAATCTTTTCCCAATTCAGGTCTGTAAAAGGTGAGCCTACATAAAGGTGTAAGTGTGGCTTTCATGATACTTTTCCATCCTTGTCTGAAAAATATTATTTTACTCCATTTAATTTAAATGCCAAATACTTAATTAGCATTTGTATAAATATTTTCACTCTTATAACATTTAGCTCTTTCATGTTCATTTAATTCTTTTCAAAGGTTAATTCCTTTTTTGCTATTTGTTCAATGGTGACAGGTCATAAATGGTGAATTATATCCATAATTATTGTTATCAGGAGGAATGATTACATTTATCGATAGCACACATAACAATAATTTTTACCTTATTCTAAGGATTCACTAAAAATTCATAATAAATCTCATATAACTTTTCAGGTAACACTTGCTGTATGTTGCTATCATGCAGTAAATATGAGTAATTTACAAAACCATCTTAAAGTGGCTTCAAAATGAGGACAAAAAAGAGAATGTCACATCATTCAAAGTAATTCTTTGCATAAGCTTATTTTTAAAAACTTCAGGAACTTCAAAAAACTATTAACTACAGATTTATCATAAACTCTCTTTATTAAGTTCTATCAATAAAAGTGGAAATCCAATTTCAAAAGACTATAGAAATAAGGTTATCCATTAGATAACACATATTTGAAAGTAAATTTTCACTGGGAAACAGAGCCAAAATCCAGCCCTACGCCCTACACCCATTTCCCTGTACTATTTTGGTGGCCTGTGCTTAGCCACTTCAAAGTGTCTATCACCTGATATCCATGCTAAT
The DNA here is from genome assembly GCF_006229205.1 of Suricata suricatta. Lineage (NCBI taxonomy): Eukaryota > Metazoa > Chordata > Mammalia > Carnivora > Herpestidae > Suricata > Suricata suricatta. The sequence goes on from NC_043703.1 coordinate 118,575,801, forward strand.
CAAATTTACCATGGGGACGCCTTTGCTCAAAAAGTTCGATATGGTAGATTGTGGTGTCCTATTCTCATACTTGCAGTAGGGTTAGCCTTGTGACTGCTTGAGCCGATGGAATATCAGTGCACACTGATACAAGCAGAGTCCTGACAAGTACTGGTACTTCATACTCTGCTCTCTTGGAATGCTTCCACCAACATGTGAAACAGGCTAGGATGAGAGAGAGGTCTCCCCATCCCAAACATTTTGTCCATCCCAGCTAGACATTGGCAAGGTGTCAAATTGGATCATCTAGTCATAACAGAGTATGAAGCCAAGTGAGTTAACCCAAGCAAAACTAGTAGAAGAATTACCCATTCAATCTACAGAATTGTGGGAAATAATGTACGATTGTTGTTTTAATAAAAAATTTGGGGTGACTTTTTCGGCAACAATAGATTACTGATACAGAAATTGGCCTTTAGTATTCATCCACTCATCTATTAGGCCAATTACTCCTAGGTAATGCAGTGGTTAGTAAGACCAGTGAATTCTGTGGGAGTAAGTCCCTTGGAGCACATTTTTTACATAAAATGAGTTCCTTGGTTGGAAGCAGTGTTGATAGAAATCTATGGGGGTGAAGCTGACTTTCTTTTAGACCACAGGTGGTGGTTTGGGCAGGAATATAGCCAGCGGCAAAGGCAAATCCATTCCCCATGAGGATAGATCATTATTCCCTCCATGATGGAAGACATCTAATGACATCAGACTCAGTCTTCCAGGACAAATGATTTTTTGCATCCATAAAATTGAGTCACCACTCCTATTAAATAAGCTAAGTAAAAAATAAGTTAATTAAGTGATACTTTAAATTAACATTGAAAAGGGACATATATACATAAGATGGACTGAGGAAAGGGTTGACTTTGTGCCATCTCTTGCACATAACAGAAAAGTGAATCCAGACTTGAAACAGTCTCTCCACCATTCCAAAAACACTACCAAGATTTGGAAGTGGAATATTAACACACAGGTCATATAATTGTAGTTCTAAATGCCGGTTTATGTTTGGTGGGGAAACTGTGCTTATCATAAGGGGTATTTCATAGTGAGTCATACTAAAGGTGCTGGTGGTTAGGCAGAGGTAAATCCCCAGTTGTTGTTGGGTTGCCACAAAACTAAAAAAGAATTCTGCCCCATTAAGGAAATTTCATGATATATCCCTATGTCTGGATTAAGTTGCCAACCAATCATGAATAACTGCATTCTAATCTGGCAAAATAAGCCACAGAAAATGTTAAAACTTCTCTTTCTCCTTGTGGTGGCCAGAATCCATGTCTGTCATGTCATTCATCAGAATGTTCTCTGTGATGTCAGCCAATAGAGGAAAAGCACCAGATACATGAAATGTTTCAAGAGTTGAAACAGGTAACTAATTTATGAATTGACATAGGTTAGTTATAAGAAACCGTCTAGTGTTCTAGAGAATTTCTTTTTCAAATTCTCACAGGTTCAAGAAGCTAATGTATCTGATGCAAAAATATGAATGAAACAAAGACCTAAAGTCTCTCTTCTTATTACCTATGTATCTATCAGAGACTAAGAGATCAAAGAAAATGTTGGGAAGCACTGAATTTCCATCAACTCGAAGTCATATGCCCTTTGGGGTGTGTAGCCCAAGAATATCCAGTCTTTTACTGATTGCCAGTCTACCTATCTTTTATCAGTAACTTTGATAGAACTTTCAAAAGTCATTTTTGAATATACTGCCTGCTAGTTAAAATCCAATGTGGGAAGTTTTGAGCAAATCAGAAGAGGGAAACTCAGAAATGTCTCTGTAGTCATTTTACATATTACCAGAGATAGTGGAGCAATGTGGCAGAATCCAACTTATGTTATCCCTGGCCAGGCTATGATCTTTGTATGAAGGTCACATAAATATATTCTAAGGTAGGCAAAAACTTAAGAAATGATAATATTCACAAGCTCTTCCTGAATATTTTACTTAAAGAATAAGAAAGTAATAAAGTTTAAAAACTGAGATATGGGTAAACATGTAACAAAGCAGGGACTGACAAATTATAGCCAGTAGGCAAAATTCAGCTATTGTTGGTTTTTGTAATTAAAGATTTATTGGAATCCAGCCACACCCATTGTTTATGCATTATCTGTGACTGCTTTCACATTAAAAATGTCAGAGTTGAGTATTTGTGATAAAGGATGTATGTGCATAGAGCCTAAACTACTTACTATCTGGTCCTTTACAGAAAAGTTTGCCAACCCTTGATCTAGTCCAATATCTATTATGTGGGCTCTGGAGGTTCTTTCTGATTGATCCAGGACATTCTTTCAGATGGGCCATCCACAGACTGTCTTTCTTTACCTTTGGTCTGTTTTCCTTGTCCCTTTACCTCTTGTCTCTGGTAGCCACAACCCTCTTTATTAGAGAACTGCTATTCACTAAACTCTTTTATCTAAAGACTCTTGCTTGTATTTAACAATTTTTCATGTCATTTATTTGATTTTTAAAAATCTCTTCTTTAGAAAAGCTAATTGTCTTTAAGATGAATGAGAAGACATCTATCTAACAAGATCGTATATTTCTGTGCTTTTAGGGTAGGTGAATTATTTTTGTAATTTTTCACTCTGGCAGATTTTCTTTTAATTAAATATTACTTGACCAATTTAATTCATAGATCCACAAAGAGGAGAATATTGCATATGTACTTTTGTCCTTCCTTCCTCTTTCCCTCCTTCTCTCCTTCCCTCCCTCCCTAACTACCTAATTACCTATCTGTTTTTTAAGAAACTGTTATGCTGGGTTCTAGTTTTATATATCCAGCTTTTAGTTTTGCAGGGTTGTGCTGAATTTAAGGCTTTAAAGGGGGGCTATTTTCAACCTGTTTATTAGAACTTCTGTCTACCAAAAATCAAAAGCAATTAATGTTTACTATATGCCAGACATATAGAAGTAAAGGTTTTATGCACATTACCTTATTGTTACCTGTCATATCTCTACAGAATAGGTACTATTATTATCAAACTTTATAAACTTTAAGGTTAAGTGACTTGTTAATGATCGCCAAGATGGTAGAGCAAGGGTTAAGCCTGGACCTTCTTTTCTTCTGTTGTATTTGCTGTGAAGAGTAACATTTGCCATGTTATCTAATTCAAATCCCTTTACTTGAATAGAGGAAAAATAAGACTCAGAGAGTGAAGTGACTTTTTCATAGCAAATCCATGCAAGGCTAGTGAGGACTGGTACTCAGATCTCATGATGACTAAATTTGTAACTGTCTTTCAAAGATTGAAGGTCTACTGTCCTCCATTTTTGTCCTTAGAAAAGCCATAAATTTTTATAGCTATAGCTTCCATGTGTCTGCGTGACCTTGCTCATGACATGCCTCTAAGAAGCATTCAGAATGCTTCCTTGTGAGTGGGTATATCCTATACCTAGTCATCAGAGAGGAAGTATTTCATTTGGTAAGGTACCAGTGACTATCTCCCATTCAGAAAGTAAGTAAATGTATTTTTCATGGTTCAGATGCTTTTGCAAACCCATGTTCGTTTCATGACTTCTTGTGGAAGAAATATTGATTTAACTAGGAGTGTGTGTGTTTCCATGCTGTTACTGCTTAATTAGGTTGATTAGAGTCCTGGTTGGGCTATTTACTATGTCAGGGTTTTCCATACTCGAGACAAAATATGTGTGGGCAGGTAATTCATTGAAATGGCCATAATATGAATTTGGAACACCTAGGATAATAGGTCCTTTTTAATATCCTGCTAATAAGTCATTGTAATTACAACTCAGCAGAAGATCTTGATAACACTACATGGAGTGATTTTTTTGTTGTTACCGTTGTTCACAATCTCCCATTTACTTTTGGATTTTGTAAGTTCATATTGTTATTTTTCATATCATTACTTGATAAATTAATGAAATATAAGTTTCATGTAGGGGAGACATTTAATAGGATTTCTGTTATAATCTGGGGGCTGATGAGTGACAAGCCACACAAGCCATAACAGGTCTACAAGTATACCATGTCCTATCACTTGTTTTTGTGAATAAAGTTTTATTGGAAGTCTGCCATACTTACCCATTTATGTGTTGTCTGTAGTTGCTTTTCTAAAAGTTGAGTAGTTGTGACAAAGACCAAGGGATCACAAAATCTAAAATATTTACTATCTGGTGCTTCATAGAAAAAGTAACATGATCTATTTTATTTAATAGATAATCATAGGAAAGTATTAAATGAAACATATTTCCAATTGGTCAGGCAAAATTGAAGTTTATTTAGGAGTCCGCATCGTCATATGTGAAGTGCTCCCTTGGCTGAATTTTGTTGGAAGTATAATTAAATCTTTCTCTTCATGAAGAGCAATCAGGAGACTATGACCCAGAATGTTCTTGTACAAAATTACATTTTATGTTATGCTACTGATTCTTTCTTCTTTTAAACATTGAGTCTGTTAGGTTAAAGTGAACTATTAAAGAGTAAATTCATTAATATACTAGTGCTATATATGTCTCCTATGTGTGGTGACTATATAATTTATAATTTCAACTGGAACTCTTTTGAAGGGGACCACTGGCATGACTGGTGTAAGCTGAGATAATTTGATGACTTCTGGAACAAGCAGTTGGAAGAAATCCACTTAAATATCTCTCCCTACATAATTGTTGTTTCAGAAATTGACATAATGGGATATTTTGTCGCCAGACCTACATACCATATTATATCTCTTTTAGAATGATCCAGTTTGTTAGCCACCTTTGATTAATACATTAGAATAGCAGTCTTCAGGATTATTATAACAAAGCTTTGTTTTGAAGCCTTGTGTAGAAACCCATTACTTAAACCTCAGGAAATGGAAATGATCTGTTTGTAGAAGGAACAAGGGGCAGGGACCCCAAATGTTCAGCATCTTCTTCTCTTCTAGTGGTCTCTAATCTACTTGTGTGAAGTCTCCAGAATTCCAAAGAGTAATATTCAAAAACTTCTGAATGAAAAGAAAATAGTTCAAAATAAGTTTGTGTCTCTGAAACACCATTCTTAGAATTTAGAACATCCACGTCTCTCACTAAAAGGAGATGCCAAGACATGGGTATCATAAGCTGCATTGCAGAAAAGCTCTAGAGATATAAGTAAAAATTGTCATAATAAGAACATACTGCAGTCTTCCTAGTGACACTGAAAATATAGTTGTGAAAGTACAGTACCTGTTGGATGTAGCTATCAATGCTGTAGGATTTGGTAGGTAGGACAACTAATCCTGGCTACTCCCACATCTGCCCTAACCTTGGATAGGTCATTTCATTCTCCAAGCTTTGTTTTTTTCTATGTACTGAACCTTAACATTCCTTCTGAGAGGACTCTCCTAAGGGTAGGTAGGGGGAACTAAGCTTATTGCTCCTAAGTTCACATTTCATGTGTTTTAGAAGTGAGGTATCAGGTTTCCAGAACACTTTGGGAATCCTAAACCATGATATATTTTTTAAGATAGTGGGATGACTTGAATGCATGGTGTAGACACCATCAAGTCATATATACAAATAGATGAAGATCTCAATAAAAAAATTTAAACATTGTACACTCCCAAATATGTCTTAGGAACCACATATGTGTTTGGTACATAAATTATCCTGCATCTATATAAGCAGCCTATGAACATATGGGTTACTTGGATATTGCTCTAGATTTCTTTAAAGACACATTTGCTATACTTTATATATTACTCTAGTTTTACAATGGACAGTGCTAAACCTCTGCCATCATGTGTTGCTGAAGCCTCAGGGAAGGATGAAATAAATTGCTATCAATTCCCAAGGCCTGAAATAGCCTTCTAGTTTCTGGTTTCTCCACACATGAAGTTTTCTGAAGTGTATCTCCAAGGCTCTGCATTTTGATATCAGTTATTTATGGGAATTAACATGGAGAGAGGGAACAGCAGGTCTGTGTGGGATGGTGGCAAACTGGAGTCTAAAAATGAGTGACGTTTGTTGTAATGAGGTACATACATTTGAGACAGAGGGTGCTAGAGGCAGAGGGAGAAAGAAGAACATAATATGATCTGGTTTATTTAAAGATTTTGGATGAAAAATAAATCACTCAAATATGCTCAGGTAGAAGGTCTCCTCTTTATTTTTATACAAATGTCTTGTCAATCCAGAAAGATACAAATAAGGCAACAAGAGAACATAATATATTTAAAGGAAAAACCACTATTTCTCTTTCATTATAAGTTCTGTACTCTTATTTCTATTACGTGCAATTCATCAGTGTCTTTCTTGCTCAGATGGATCCGGATATGAAGGCAACATAAGCGCTGGTGCCGTGTTTTACTTCAGAAGCAAGGAAGCCCAAACAGATAAATTTTACTTTGCCATAAACCTGGACACCCCGCTATGGTATATTCGTTACTTATAGGCAATTTACAAGAGAAATTAAGCTCTAATCAGTTGAAAAATTACAACCAAATGGCAGGTCTTTATAAATAGTATACCATGGTAAGTGTGCTGGGATTATCTAATTCATTAAGAGCAATATATAATAGAGGACAGATCCTCTCTTTAATTAGCTAATAACACTAAACTCTCAAGTAGGTGGGCAATAAACTTCTCAGGTTGATTACCTAGTGTTGTATGCGTAATCACTGCACTAATGTGAACACTCTTGCTGGGTTGAATTGGGGTTCTCTTTTCCTTTGAGAAGACTAAAAGATTGATTGATGTCTTTGCCAGGAACTTTCCCTTGAATGTAGTTCTATAGTAGAAGTAATAAAAGTAATGTGAAATTGATACTATTGTAAGTACTTGGCTGGACAGAGAAGTCAATGCCCTAGACAAAGATCTAAACTGAGAGGTCTGCAGAAAATGGCTTGCCCTCTTGAAATGTGTTATGGTACCATAGGAATGATAAAAAGAGATCTGTCACACAATGGTTGCTAAAGACCAAGCATTTCACATACAAGCCTGTGAGATAAATACTATTCTCATGACTATTTTACAGGTGAGACAATCGAGGTCTGGGTAGACTAAGGGCATTGTCCCTGGTCCTATGACTGGGACATAGCAGGGATGCAAACATAGACAGTCTGGGTCCCGAGTTGATTCTGCTTATTGAACCACCACACCAGTGGTTCTCAGACTTTAATGCATGTTCGACTTACCTGGGAATGTCACTAATATACTGATTATTATTTAGTTGGTTTGAGATAGGGCCTGAGAGTCTACATTTCTAGCATGTTCCTAGGTGATGACAAGACTTCTGGTATCTGGGCACACTTTGAAGAGTGAGGAACAAGACTATTGAGCCTGTTGCCATTTATGAGAGAGACAATAAGGAGATAGTTGGTCATCTGGCCAGAATCACTAAGGTAAGCAGTTTTCTTAAACTGCTTCCTTGACTCAGTATCTGTAATTCTCCAGGTTCAATATCGTCTTCTTTAAGTGAGGATCCTTCCCATGCCTCACAGATGGGATAGGAGTGTGGAGTCCTTGGAGACAACATTGAGAAAGGCTCAGTAATGGATTGGCTGCAGTATGGCTGAATGCCTTCTACCCAGTGGCTCCATCTCATGAAGGGGCAGGGAGGGTTGGAATGGGTGTAGCAAACAAGAATTAAGCCTTTTCTCTGCAGGAGATTTCAGAACAAATCTTTCAAAGTTGTCTAATGACTTACAGCAGATCTTCCTCTAGAAGTTTCTAAGCTTCCTACTTACACGCTTTTTGCACGTTCTGGGAACCTGGAGAGGTTTGCAGAAAGAAAGGAAGTGTGAGTTGGCCGAGGACACAAGCTGGTGAGAAGCACATACCTGGTAGCTCCCATCCTCCATTTTAAGAAAATAGCAGCTTGGCTGGCACTGAGAAAGACCTCGAAGACAGAGAGTCAGGACGGTGGTCCTGAAAGCAGACTCTACATGGTCAGGCCTTCAGTGATCCTTACAGTTCCCCAAACAGGAAGACTTGCATTTAACATTTTTGACACCAGCTACCATTTTGAAGGTTTTTCTGTGTAAGATGCTATGGTGAAGGTATTATATACTTGTAACTTGTACAATGACTTGCAACTTGCTTTTTAAATATGAGGCATATAAGGATCATGGCGGTAAAGCAGTTTGCTCAGGTGGCAGACCCTGTGGTTTACAGGGACATCTGTGTCCTGAACCCACACTCAATTGCCTGGTTCTCCTGCCTCACTGCTATGGTAAAGTTAAGGGTATCTGAATTAGTGCCTTTCAACTGTTGTTTTTAAAAAGACAGATATACTGAACCCTCTCCAAGAACTTATGATTCAAAATGTTTAGGGTGGGACTTGGGTATTTATAAATACTTAGATAATTTTAAAAAGCTCATAGGTGATTCTAATGCACACCAAAGAGTGAAGGTCACTGCCTTCCACTGTGCAGAGTGTCCCCGCTGGCACCCTGCTGACCTTGTTCACCGTCTTATCCATCTCTACAGCAACACAGGCCCAGGCAGGCACCGGTTCCCTCATTTCATAAGTGGAAAGGCAAGACTGTGAAGGGACTGCTAGGACTGAACCTGGAAGGCAGATCTTCTCACCTAACCTCGATCAAATGCTGTGATCAAATGCACCCTTCTAACAAAATTAGAACTCAGGCCAAAGCAGACAAAGAATTGTAGGAAGTAGCAAATTTTAGGAGGTTATATCAGCCCATCCAGGATATTTGACTTCCACTTATACATTTTTTTAAATTTTTAAAAAGTTTATTCATTTATTTTGAGAGAGAGACAGACAGACAGACACGTGGGAAGGTGCAAAGAGAGAGAGGGAGAGATAGAATCAGAGACAAGCAAGCTCTGCAGAGCCTGATGAGAGGCTCAAACTCATGAACTGTGAGATCATGACCTGAGCTGAAATCAAGAGTAAGACACTCAACTGACTGAGCCATCTAGGCACCCCATTTGAATTCCATTTCATAAGACCAGGGTCAGAAAACTGGATGATGTGGAACACCAGGAAATAATGAGTTGTAAGCAACCACTTCTCTCTTTTTCTTATCCATGAAATAAGGATAATGGTGGACTTTTATGGGGGTTGTAAGATAAAAATCAAACTTGTATGAAAGTGTTTTGAAAACCATAAAGCACTCTGTAAATAGAAGACATTGTCAAATACACAAAGCTTTTAATAGCAAAATCTGTGAGAAAGCAATCTTGGTTGACATCACAAATTCAGTCCCCTCTGTCTAATGCCAGAAGAAGGGTAAATTCAAGCAGGAATTTATTCATTGGCTTTCTAGATTAAGGTAGCAAATGTAGGGGCTTCTTTAGCTTTAGTGGCAGCATTCATTATAATAGTGGGATGTAGTTACCAGCAAAATGGATCTGGCTTTTTTTCCTCAAAGTGGATCATCTGTATTTCTTTACTCACTTTTTAAATTGCTTGGTGGTAGCTCTGACACAGATGTCAACATGTGAGAGAAAGGGTGGGGGGAGGTAAAGATAGAAGAGGGAGAGCCTTATTCTCCAAAAACCTGATTACAACTGGTGCTGACTTGTCTATTGACACTCACCGTCCGCTCTGTGACCTTGTCTCACATTGACTTTGGTAATCATATATGTCTCTATAACCCTCATATTCTTTTGTCTTTGTGTGTTGTTGAGCATAGTGCCTGGCACATAGTGAGTGCTCAAACTATTTGAGTGAAATAATAAATCCATATCAGCTGCAGCAAAGTGTAGCTGCCTAGAAAGAAGGGTAGTATTTCTGCTGAATTACTTTACTTAAACATTAGGTACAAATATCAGGGATTTAAGATGGAAATAAAATTCAGGGACAGTGAGGTTATTTTTATTATTGGAAAGTTACAAACTTAGAATATCCTTAGGAGCCAGATTAAATAAATGTATTTGGAGATGTTTGTCTATCCTCTGTCAGTTTTGGGAATAGTTTAAACAGTTCTTCCATCTTTCCAAAGCTTCTATTTGTCTTAATTTATATAGTATAAGAATGTTCTGTTTTTAGCAATATTACAAAGATGATGCATACAAATGATCCAAATCTTGGATCTGAGGCTTGGGATTTTATGTGTGTAAATCCACCGCTCATGAAATAATACAGTCTATGGTAATTCCACTTTTTTTTTTATGAACAGCCACTTGTGTGTGTTTTTCAAGGAGAAAGAAATGGGATTTGGACTTAGAAGAGCTGATTTTAATCTTCTGCTCTTGCATATACTAGATATGAGGTCTTCAGCAGAGTATTTAATTTTTCAGTAACTCAGTTTTCTCATCAGCAAAATGTAATATGAGCTACCTACCTCACAGAGCTGGGTGAGGATTACATGGGGTATGTAATAGTAGACAATGAACAAAATGTATTTCTTTTCTCTGTAGATTGTATTCATTTTCAACACAATGGAAAAAATAGTTGAGCTTTCAAGAGTACAACATGCCCTTGGGCCAGCAATTATTCAGCCAGAAACTGTACCAAAATACCCATAAACATATTCAATATATATGTAAAAATATTACTCTTTAAGCATTCTTTTTAATTCCTTTCATGGACTTAATGCACATTTTAATGAAGTGTACTGTGCATACATAACAGTGCAGCAATTAATAAATATTTAGCTACTTGGATTATTACAAAATGAACACATGTATTTAACCACCACATAGATTAAAAAAATAAGATATCAGTACCCTAGAAAACCTCCTCTTGCCACTAATCTTACAGTCACCAACCTTACACTCCTTTCGAGGTATAACCCTTAACCTGCTACTAATATCATCAATTATTTTTGACTACTTTTGAACTTTATATGGGAATCTTATGACCTGTATTCCTTTGTATCTGGCTTCTTTCATTCAACATTGTGTTTAATATTTTTTAATGTTTATATATTTTTGGGAGAGAGAGACAGAGGGAGAGCAAGCGAGCATGAGCAGGGGAGGGGCAGAGAGAGAGAGGGAGACACAGAATCCAAAGTAGGCTCCAGGCTCTGAGTTGTCAACACAAAGCCTGACACAGAGCTTGAACTCACAAATCATGAAGGAGATCATGACCTGAGCCACCCAGGCACCCCCCCATTCAGCATTGTGTTTAAGATTAGTGTGATAACTTTTTTTTGTTGTGTTTGTTAGATGCATTGTATATATGCATTATATTGTATATAGCAACAGTTTATTCAATTTCCAGTTGTAGACAATTCCATTTCATGAATGGAGAAAAAACTATTTATCCATTATACTACTGACAGATAGTTGGGCTTTTTCTGGCTTTTGGCTATTATAGGTAATGCTGTCATGGCCATTATTATGCATGTCTTTTGATTTGTTCAATACAGTAAGGCATAGTTGACTAGAAAGATACAGGATATTTCTTCTAGAATAATTCAGATAAACATTAGGAGAACAGATATCAGGTGTTTGGAGTGAACAGTATCCAGATACCAGGTGGTGAGTTTTAATTAGAATAGATAACTTTATGATACATCTTGATTTAAGTCTTCTAACTCTATTCTTCAAATGTTGTCTTGGCTGTACTTGGTTCTTGACATTTCCATATAAATTTTTATTAAAAAATTTTTTTAAATGTTTTTAATTTATTTTTGAGAGACAGAGAGAGACAACATGAGGAGGGGAGGGTCAGAGAGGGAGGGAGACACAGAATCTGAAGCAGGCTCCAGGCTCTGAGCTAGCTGTCAGCACAAAGCCTGATGTGGGGCTCAAACCCATGAACTGTGAGATCATGACCTGAGCTGAAGCCGGACGCTTAACCGACTGAGCCACCCAGGCGCCACTCCATATGAAATTTTAAAATCAACTTGTCATTTTCCACAAAAGTGCTGTGAATTTTTTAGTTAGGATCACATGGTACCTACAGATTAGTTTGGGAGAAATAGATATCTTTACAATACTGAGTCTTCTAATCTGTAATGTTTATTTTATTTCTTATATTTAAATATCTTTTAATTTTTCAATAATGAGTTGGGGTTTTATGTGTAGAACTCATATTCAATACTACCATCACCACCACCATCATCATCAATTTCTAGCTTAATTTCACTGCTGTCATAAAAATTTTTTGTTATTTTAGTCCTTTGAAATATGTTGAGACTTGCTTTAAGACCTAGTGTATGGTTGATTTTGGTTAATGTTACTTATGCACTTGAAAAGAAGGCATGTTAAATATTTTTTGGATTCAATATTCAATACATCAAGTGATCAGTTTTGTTAATGATGTTGCTCAAATTTTCTATACATTTACTGGATTTCCCCCCACACTTATATTATTAGTCATCAAGAAATGGGTGTTAAAATGTCCTACCCTGATTGTGGATTTATTGATTTCTCCTCTTATTTCGGTTTATTTTGTTTTATAGCTAAATTTTTAGAGGGCACACATTTAGCAGTTTTATATCTTCTTGATGGATTGATCTTTTTGCTCTTATGAATGGTGTCTTTTTATTTATATTGATGCATTTTTTACATGAATGAAACTAAATTTAATTATATTTATTTATTTGTTTATATAGTTTACATGCAATATTATATTGGTTTCAGATGTACAACGTAGTGATTCCATGGTCCTGTACGTTACAGAATGCTCACCATGATATGTATCAGTATCATCTGCTGCTATACAAAGTGATTAAAATATTAATGACTGGTAACTCATCATCAGGGAAATAGAAATTAAAACCACACTGAGATACCACCTCACATGGGTCAGAGTGGCTAAAATTAACAACTCAGGAAATAACAGATGCTGGTGAGGATGTGGAGAAATGGGAACCCTTTGCACTGTGATAGGAATGCAAACTGGTGTAGCCACTCTAGAAAACAGTGTGGAGGTTGCTCAAAAAATTAACAATAGAACTACCCTACAACCTAGCAATAGCACTACTAGGAATTTATCCAAGGGATACAGGGGTGCTGAGGCATAATGGCACATGTACCCCAATGTTTATAGCAGTGCTTTCAACAAAAGCCAAATTATTGAAAGAGCCTAAATATCCAAAAACTTATGAATGGATAAAGAAGATGTGGTTTATGCACACAATGAAATACTACTTGGCAATGAGAAAGAATGAAATCCTGCCATTTGCAGCAACGTGAATCGAACTGGAGGATATTATCCTAAGTGAAATAAGTCAGTCAGAGAAAGACAGATATATGTTTTCACTCATATGTGGATCTTGAGAAACTTAACAGAAGACCATGGGAGAAGGGAAGTGGAAAAAATAGTTACAAACAGAGAGGAAAGGAGGCAAACCATAAGAGACTCTTAAATACAGAAAACAAACTGAGGGTTGATGGGAGTATGGGAGAGAGGGGAAATGGGTGATGGGCATTGAGAAGGGCACTTGGGATGAATCACTGTGTGATTCATGTAAGTGATGAATCATGGGAATCTACCCCCAAAACCAAGAGCACACTGTAAACACTGTATTTTACCCAATTGGCAATGAATTATATTAGAAAGCCAAAACAAACCAAAAAAAAAACCCCAAAAAACTTAAAAAAATTATTGACTATATTCCTTACACTGCACTTTTCATCCCATGACATTCATTTTAAAACTGGAAGTTTCTGCCTCTTAATAGCCTAATGAATACTAATTTTTAATTAAGCTTTTTTTGTTTGATATTTGTATAGTTACATGAGTGTTACCTTGGTTGGTGTTTGCATGATATATTTATGAATTTAAAGTTTTTGTCTTATAAGCAGTGTTGTGGGCAGAATTCTATTCTGATCGGACCCTCACTTTCATACAATATCCTTTCATCGAATGAGAGTGGAAGCTGGAATATAATGTGATATCATTCTCCTACTTATGTTATACGACAAAAGAGATTTTGCAGATGTAATTAGAGTTACTTACTAGTTGACTCTGGGTGATCTAGGTGAGCCTAATCTATCATATAACCTTTTCAAAAGGAAAATGTTTACAGGTGAGTAGCAGAGATGTCAGAGAGAATCAAAGCATGGGAAGGATCAAAAGAGCCATTCCATTAGTGGTTCCAAAGGCAGAGGGGACCGACCAGCTGGAAGAGATTTGGGAGCATCCTCTAGGATCTGAGAGCAATGTCTAGGTCACATCAGTAAGAAATGGGTACTCCAGTTTTGTAGTGGCCGGACACTGGTTCCTACCACAAGATCAAGGAGCTTGGAAGTAGAGTCTTTCCTAGACCCGCAGATGAGAATGCTGGCTGGGGATGGCTCCCCTATTCCCACTGTCTCTCTCTGTCTCTCAAAAATAAATAAAGAACCTAAAATAAATAAATAAATAAAGTGTAGCTCTTCAGAAATCCCTAATAAAAAAATCCTTTGCTGACTGTCAAATTCTCTTTTTTTGGCAGCATGGAACTCAATATTTTGGTTTCACCTGTTCTATGAACTCTCAAAAGCTCTGTTTGGCTTCACAGCCTCTCAACTACTGTTTTCTGCTCAGCTTTGCAGTCTCTTAATTACTCTTCTTTTTGAATCATCATTATTCTGAAGGGAAAAGAAAGCACAAAATGTTAGGCCAATCCTTCTGCTCTTTCCTTACCTTGGGTGCTTGGTCACTGGAAGTCCTCCTTGCCTTGGAATTCTCCTGTGGACCCAAACATCTTTCTATCTATTTAGATCTAGCTTTATATTTTGAGACATATCGTCCTATTGCCATCTCTCTGTAGTGATAAATAGATACAACTCCAGGTTTTAGTTTTTCTTCATAAAAGGTTAGCCTAAAACAAGTTTGTCTGCCTTTACTGAAGAGATAAACTTATGTAAGACATTATTTGTAATACCAAAATGTTCACTATAACCCAAATGTTCTTTTGGGGAAAGGACAATGGGTAAATAGATTATGACGCCATCAATCAATCCTCTGTAGTTGGTCAAAGAAAAAGACTAACTTAGCCCTGTGTGTATTGACATGTATAAATTGACATGAAAAGATGTCTGTAATATAGTGTTAAGTGAAAGAATTCAAATTCCAGAACAATAGACATATTATAAACCTGGTTTTTTTTTTTTTTGAGAAAGACAAAATACTCTTTAAAAAAGTGTGTGTGTTTGTGAATGTGTGTTTATATGGACATAGATACTTGGGAGGGATTGATGTATAACAACTAAATCTAGTATTTGATTACTCTTAAAAAGGAGGATGAGATGAGTTGTGAGGGAAAGTTTTTACTTTTTCTCTGTACTCTAGGGAAGTATTTGAATTTGTGAGCACTTAAATTACTTTTGGTTTGTATTTTTAAAAATAAAATATTTTAATTTTTTTAATGTTTTTCATTTATTTTTGAGAGACAGAGAGAGCACGCGAGCAGGGAAGGGTCAGAGAGAGAGGGAGACACAGAATCCAAAGCAGGCTCCAGGCTCTGAGCTAGCTGTCAGCACAGAGCCTGACGCAGGGCTTGAACCCATGAACTGTGAGATCATGACCTGAGCCGAAGCCGGACGCTTAACTGACTGAGCCACCCAGGCGCCCCAAAATAAAATATTTTAAAGAGCTTACATGAAAATCTATGCGCTTCACCCTAGTCAATTTTGGTCACTTCTATGTTTTAAAAAGAAATAACTAGGGGTGCCTGGGTGGCTCAGTCAGTTGAAGGTCTTGGGCTCAGGTCATGATTTCACTGTTTGTGTTTGTGGTCACTTTGCATGCTGTGTCTCCCTCTCTCTCTGACCCTTTCTGGCTTATGCTCTGTCCCTTTTTCTCACTCAAAAATAAAAATAAACATTAAAAAACAACAACAAAAATAAATAACTATATGCTAAATCAACTTTACCCTGGAGACTTCACCGGGAGTACCTAGATGCCTTTCTTCTTTTGATTATGTGAAGTATCTAGTATCAAATTAGTTCTTTCTGTGTGGCTATGGAGTCTAAATATTTGTAATTCATTATATTAATATAGTTTGGATAAACAGTGTTGATAGTTCAACCAAGCCCAAACACTGACTATGTTCCACTGAATCAAGTGAACTTTTTTCATCCATACCACATAATAGTTGAGAACAGTGCCGGAAATGGTCATCTGAGTGGCTTAGCTTTAGTTATGCCCTCCTGGACTATTCTTCTAATTCAATTCCATGTTTTTCTTGATAACCTTTGTAACAAAGTTACAGATTCATTCACCCGAGACTGCATTTCACAGGGGTACCCGTGGGAGGAATCTTGAGTGTGTGAATATGGACTCAGCTTGTACTCAGAACTCAGAACTCCACCTTTTCATAGTTCCAGTTACTTCTGTACCAAGAACATAAATTCTTTATCAAAATTCAAAAGTCAGACCAGTATTATTACAAAAGATAGAGAGAATCATTAAATTTTATATTAGGTTGGAAAGAAGCACTTTAATTTTGTGCTTCCTGCAAAATTAGTTCCACGTGTAGCTCAGTATATATAACCCAAAACAAACCACAAAGTGTATCTTTCCTGTACAACAAACATATTGCATAATTTCTTTAGTAGTAGGCTCTCTTAGTGAGTTTTATTTAAAAATCAAATATATGAAAACTAAGCAAAGTCTAGCAATGTGTATATTATTTTGAAAATATAGGATGTCTAAGAATGCTTGGGTGGCTCAGTTAGTTACATGTCACGCTTTTGGTTTTGGCTCAGGTCATGATCTCACAGTTCATGAGTTCAAGCCTCACATGGGGCTCTGTGCTTACAGTGTGGAGCCTGCTTGGGATTCTATCTCTCCCTCTCTGTCTGCCAGTCCCCTGCTCTCTCTCTTTCAAAGTAAATAAATAATCTTAAAAAATTTAAAAAAATACATAGGATGTCTATTGTATAAACACAATATTAATGTATCACTTGGGGATTGAATCTGGCTGATATTATTTTTCTGACTTACATGAAATCCAGAGTTAGGCTGGAGCTGGTGCATCAACTCTGTAGTTTTCAAAGACCCAGGCACTTTCCAGAGTTCTGCTCAGTCATCCTAGTCTGCTCTCTTGATCCTTTTGTCACAGACTGAATATGTCCATTTTTCAGGAAGGTGAAGGGAACAGTGAAGGGCAAAGACAAAAGGGGATGGCCAACCAAACTCATCTCTTTATCAGTGGCTTTTCTATAAATTAGACAACGTCTTGTAATTCTATCTCAATGGCAGGGACTGTGACACAAGACACATGTGCAGGAGAAGCTGGAACACCAGATTTTTAGCTTGGTACATTTTTATCACCACTGCACATTTAGGATTGGGATTTTCCTTAGCAGAGAATAAATGGATATTATTCAGGGAACCAGCAGTCTCTGTCATGTTCTTGATCTTCATAGGACAAATGTTTTAAGTTATTTCATTCATTTCAATGCTTAGTGCCAGGAATGAATTCAATCCGGGTAAGAGAAGGTGTTTGAGCATTGATCAGGATTTATAATAATAACTATATCTGACATTTCATGTTTCCTCCCTTGGAAATGTTTTAATACTATGCTATTTGAATTCTATAAAAACACAATGAGTCTGGTAAGTAAGATATCATAATCTAGTTAGGCTTAAGAGGAAACTGAAGAACAGAAAGATTAAATCACTTGCCCAAGACCTTACAGAATATCTCTGAATTTAAACCTAGATTTTTGACTCCTAAAAATAGCATGATAAAATTTAATTATTGTTATTCTGATACACCTTTATTAGGAATATCTTAATTTTTTGTGTCATTCTTAAGCTTTTTCCCAAAGGACATTTCATTCGGTGTATTTCCACTGATGGACCAACTCATAGAGGGAGAAAAATGGCACATCCTTATACTCCAGAAGTGTGAAGTTTGGATCAGTTTCATTTTTCTTTTAAGCCCTTATGGATGGCACCTGTTCCCTAAAGAATGGCTTATTTATCCGTGTTCCTATGAAACTAAACACCATGTGAGCCTGTCAGTGATGTGAAAGCACACGCTCCCTAAGTAAACAGTTTTCCAGCTGGGAGCAGATGGTTTGTATTTCACACGATCATCGGCCAATCTTTGACAGCTGTTAGAATACGGCAAGATAACCATAGCTGCCATTTGGCTAATCTTGGAAATGTATAGTAAATAGGCTGCTTAATGTTGAGAAACAGCTATTGGTCTCAACTTTGTATATATAACCAGGGTTGTTTTCCCAAATAGAAGGTGGTCACATTCCTAATGTTAGACCTGCTTATTTTTTAATCTTCTTTTGCCAAACTCTCCTCTTTGTATGTATGTGTATGTATGTATATATATGTATGCATGTATGTGCATGTGTGTTTATGTAGGTATATATATATGTGTGTGTGTGTTTAGACATATATATATATATATATATATCCAACTTGTTACAGTTTTATAGTATAAAGGTGTAAACAGACCCCAACACTTCTCTTCAAAATCTTACCCCAGAATTTCAGACAGAGTTCAGGCACCATTATCCCATCCCATTCAGATGAGAGTAATCATATTTTTGTAGCCCTCTAAATAAAAGGTGTCTACAGCCTCCCAAGTGAATCATCTGAACATGCATCAGATCTTATGAGGACAGCATTATGTCACAGTGTAAAAAACACCCTCATTTACATTTCAGGTGTGTGTGTGTGCATGTGCATTTGCATGCATGTGTCTGTGTGCTGTAGTACTTAATTGAGTTTGGGGAATATTCTCCATTAGAATTTTACATAGCTTTTATACTGGATGTGACTGAATTTTTAGAGTCATTAGCCCTCAGTCAAGCAAGGTAGTCCAATTATGCAATGGTAATAAGCAACTTTAAAGTCAGTAGCTTTTAACATCTGTGGTTTTTCTTGTTAACACCATGTGTTCATTGGGAATCAGCCAAAGTCTAGTCTGCATCACTGTTGTCTGCATTCTGGACCCGGCTGTTGGAGCAGCTCCTATCTGGAACTGTGGAGAATGAAGACACAATATGGGGAAGTACATACTAAAGCTCCAATCCAAAGTGCAACACATAACTCGTGCTTATTTTCCGTTAGTCAAAGCAAGTCACATGCCCATGCCTGAGTTCCTGAAAGCAGAGAAGCATAAAGTCAGAAAGAAACAAGTTTGGGGACCCTTAAATGACTACCTCAGCCCATCTCCCTTGTCACCAGAAATGCCGTCCACTCTCCTTTGTACACAGAAAATACATTATCCCTTCCACAAAGAATAAAATCCCTTCCCCAAGGCTTCAGCCACAGATGCAAGCTCCAGGTCCAGGGTCTCTGAGTGACGTCTGGCATTCTCATCTGGTCTCCTTTGGTTTAGAAGACCAGGGCCTTTAAAAGACAAGTTATCTTCCCTGTCACAGACTCAATTTTCAGTGGAGGAATGGAGACGGGACAATTTATACAAAAGTCTAAGTACTCTTGTTACAAGTGGGAGACACAGACTAGTCACTGGTTTGGAACACATTTTGAAATATCCCTGTGCAGACATTATGATGAGACTCTACCCAGCACGGGCTCCATAATTTGCAGGAAGCAGTGAAAAATGAAAATGCGGAGCCCCTGCTCAAAAGCCTGTAAGAAGAGCATTAAACCAAGCATTTGAACTTGGGACCCTGTGCTGCTACTGCACAGGTCATACAGTTGGCAGACTGCGCTATCCTTAGCTAACGTTGTCTCATGAGGCGCTGATTCTTCCTCTGGCGGTGGCTGCAGCTGCCTAGAACTTTGCTCTCAGAAGCTTTTGGCTTTACTCTGTAGGTGCTCTTCCCCTTTCCAATATCCTTTCTGGCTACCTTTGAAGGAGGCATTGAGGAAAATGACCTCTTGTGTGCTGAAGAGATTTCTCAATCTGCTTTTTGTTCATAAAGGCTAGAGGCCCAAGGGCCACTTTAATGTTTGAAAAGTCAGTATCTTTTAGCCCAGGCTAGAGGAATTTGGTAGTCTGACTATAGTATTTGTTTCTTGGGGCTGCCATAAAAAATAAGCCACAAACTAAGTGGATTAAAACAAGAGAAGTTTATTTTCTCACAGTTCAAGAGATCAGAAGTATGAAATTAGGTGCTGGTGGGGGATGACGGGGGGATGAGGTGACTTCGAGGGTCTCAGAGGGAAAATCTGTTCCATGCCTGTTGCTTAGCTTCTGGTTGTTGGTGACAGTCTTTGGCATTCCTTGGCTTGCAGATATATTATCCCAGTCTTTGCCTCCATCTTCACATGGGATATGCTCCTGGGTGTCTGGATCTATGTCTAAATTTCCCTCTTATAAGGAAATTAGTCAGTGGATTGGGTGTTCTTTTAAGAATTGATTTAGGGGTCCTAAATCAGTATGACTTTATTTTAACTTGACAAAATCTGCAAAGACCCTATTTCCAAATAAGATCAGTTTTGCACACTTTAGGGGAATGTGAATTGGGGTGGGGGCACTGTTCGAACAAGTACAAGTGTTATGGGTTAAGCAAGATTCCAGGGGACTTCAAGTACCATTCTTGCTCTTCTTTTCAACATGGTTTTGTTCATGTTGACTTTGTTTCTGGTATTTGAATCATAAAGGGATTTTACTATACCATTAGTTAATTCATTCAGAAAATGTTTTTTAATGTTTATTTATTTATGAGAGAGAGAGAGAGAGAGAAAGCAAGCAAGCAGGGGAGGGGCCAAGAGAGAGGGAGACACAGAATCCCAAACAGGCTCCAGGCTCTGAGCTATCAGCACAGGTGATGCCATTCAGAAATTGTAATCATGAATGTAAGGATTATATCTTTCATTTGATACCTTTCATGAAGTGAAGTATTTTTTTGTTTTGTGTTTTGAGAAAGAGAGAGCATGAGCAGGGGAGGGTTAGAGGGAGGGGGAGAGAGAGAATCTTAAGTAGACTCCATGCCCAGTGTGGAGCCTGATGCAGAGCTCAATCCCATGGTGGAAAGATCATGACCTGAGCCAAAATCAAGAGCTGGACACTTAACCAACTGAGCTACCAGGTTCCCCAAGTTTTAATCACCGATTATCTTTATAAATTATTCTGATTTTCTTTTGTATTATTCGCTGTTGAGAAGCATGTACTACCTTCCCAACCCTGGACCCCCTTGTCTTAGCCTACTAAGACTGCCATCACAAAATATTACAGACTAGTAGCTTAAACAACAGAAATTTGTTTCTCACAGTTCCAGAGGCTGGGAAGTCTAAGATCAAAGTGCCAGTGAATTCCGTTCTGGTGAGGGCTCTCTTCTGGACTTGTAAATGGCTGCCTTCTCACTATGTCTTCATGTGACAGAGAGACAGCAAGAAAGCTCTTTAGTATTTTTTCTTATTAGGACACTAACTCCATCATGAGAGTCCTACCATCATCACCTCTTCTAACCCTAATTATCTCCCAAAGGCCCCATCTCCAGACACCATCACAATCAGGATTAATGCTTCAACATATGAATATTGGAGGAACATGATCCAGTTCATAACAGTTTTCAAATCGTTGTACTCTGTTTCCTTTTATTCCTACATACATATAAACCAATTATTTTCTTTGATTTCTGTCTTTCAGTATCTCATCAAATGCAGATGTAGCCCAACAGATTATATGAAGGCTCTGATTTTCAGTCTCTTCACCTAGAGTTAAAAGCTTATTTGGTACATAATTGCTTTGTCAGTTACAAAGGTGGCCATCTTGGCAAAGTCTGACTGCTACATAAGGATTAATATCCACTCAACCTCTGATACCATTTTCTTAGCTATGCACTGCCTAGCTCCACATTAAATGTCACACATTTTAGTAAAAGTGTTATAGCATGGTGTCAAGACATTTCAATGATAATGAATAGTCTTTTAACAAATTGTGTTGAAACAGCTACATATCTACATGCAAAAGAATGAAGTTGGATCTCTACCTCACACTGTATCCAAAAATTGTTTCAAAATGGAACATAGGCATCATTGTAAAAATGAAAAGTATAAAACCCTTAGGTGAAAACATGGGAGGGCATCTTAATAACCTTCAATTAGGCAGTAGTTTCTCAGATATGACACCAAAAGCAAAAATGACAAATGGAAAATAAATAAATTACATTTCATCAAAAATTTCTAAAAGTTTGTGATTCAACTGACTCCATCAAGAAAGTGAAAGACAACCTACAGAATGGGAGAAAATATTTATAAGTTATATATCTAGGAAGTTGTATCTATAATATATGAAGAACTCTTAAAACAATAATAAAAAGACAGATAATGCAACTTAGGATGGGTGTAGAATTTGAATAGATAGCTCCCCAATGAATATATATACAAAAGGCCAATAAGCACATGAAAAGATGTTGCCATCACTATTCATTAGATACATGCGAATGAAAAGCCCAGTGAGATACACCTTCACTCCCACTAGGATGGTTACAGTCAAAATGCATATAATTACAAGTGTTAGCAAAGCAGTGGAGAAATTAAAACCTTCATATACTGACAGTCAGCATAAAAAATGGTGCAGCCATTTTGGAAACAGTCTGGCAGTTTCTCAAAGATGTAAACATAAAGTTACCATAAAATGCAGCAATTCCATTCCTAGGTATATATGCAAGGGAGTTTAAAGCATATGTGCATGAAAAAGCATGCACATGGATATTATCATGGAATAATAACCAAAAAGTATAAACAACCAAAATGTTCACCAACTGGTAAATGGATAAACAATATTGGTTTATTAATATACTGAAATAATATTTGGTGAAAGAAAAGAACGAAATACTGATACGTGCGACAACATTGACATATTTTGCAAACATTATGTTTTATGACTTCCTTCACATGAGATGTCCACAATGAACAAATCTATGAAGGCAGGAAGTAGATGACTTGTTGCTAGGGGTTGAGGGAGACATGGAGGGTGACTGCTAATGGACTTAGGGTATCTTTTGGGGATGATAAAAATGTTCTAAGATTAGTGGTGATGGTTATAGAACTCTGTGAATATACTAAAAAGCACTGAAATGTACACTTTGAAAGGATACATTTTATGTTTTGAGAATTGTGTCTCAGTAAAGCTACTATTTTTTTAAAAAAATGTTATGGCAGAATTCCATAGCTGTACCATTTTTAAGAATGTTTTTAGCAGTCATGGTAGGTGTTATACTTTGATAACAAACAACTCCAGAATCTCTGTGGCCTATAACAACAATTTATCTCTAACTCATGCTATATGTTGATCATACATTGTCTGAGGATTCTGATCAGCTTCTCCTGTGGTGATACACAGTATATATTGGCTCTTGAAGCTTCTGTCTGGAAGTGACACACATTGATCTTGCTCATGTTAACCAAAGGCAGGTTATTGGGTTAGGCAGGAGTTCTGTTAGGCAGGAAAGGATAAGCCTACCACGTTCTCTGATGCAGAGAGAACAAAATATTTGTGTACACCACTAATAACTTTGCATGAGAAGATCACAGGTTGCTCTGCTTGTTTTGCAGTTACATTTAATTTTCATAGTTGTTTGGTGTGCAGGATACTTATTACTGTGTAACAGACTACTTCAAAATAGTGTCAGGCCATAAGAAGCACTTAACTAGAGGAGTTAAGGATACAAGAGTGAGCTGACTTTTCTTTGGCAGGCATTATTTGTTTTTCTTCAAAGGTAGGCAAACAGAGTTCCCTAAGTCAAATTTTATTTTTTGTCAACAGAGCTCTTCTCTCTTAAATAACAAAAGCAAAAGGTTGAAATATGTTATACTTTTGTCTAAAAAAAGATAACAAGGAAGCTAGATGTATTATATTTAGAAAAGTATTTCAGAGAGGGGAAAGGTAAAAAGAAGGCTATTTTGCAAAGCATGATGGAGAAGAAGGGAATGAAATTATGAGGCAAAAAGCAGGCAGGATCCAGAACTTAGCTTTCTGACACCATTTAGTTAAAATGGAAGTCCACATTGATCATAACATTAAAAATGAATGTAAGATTTTTCCCAAACTATTTCAGTACATAGATTTCTCCCTTTGTTCCCAGCATCTGAGTATTTTAAAATTCAACTGGTATTCCAATCTATAGTTAATTGTAACATGTCTATGAAGCAGAGAGTGTGTGTGAATAATCACACGTGCACTTGCTGATTGGGGTAGATGTGATATGGATATGGTGGACCTAACTGAGAGACTTGGTTTTCAAATGTGTTTAGAAGGTACACAAAAGTAGGACCATGGCTTTAAAAATGTAATGTATTCAAATTGTTACACAAGTAATACATGTTCAATAAAACCTCAATCAAAAAGCAATAAGAAACTAAAATGTAGATATATACCACCTTGATTCTATAACCCAGACAGGGCACTATTAAGATTTCTGTGTATAACATTCTAGGTTCTTCCCTTGCAAATGTCATTTATAAGTTCTTAACATACAGTAGAATTGCAGTTTTTTCTATTTTGTTTTAGCATTCATTGTTTGGGTAAATCCTCCATACACATTTGTCCAGTTATTTCCTTAAGGTTTTCTGTAGTTGGATGGAAGAAATGCTGGAACCGGAACTAGACTGCTGGTTCTCTGTGTGTGGTCCCCGGACCCTAATCCTCAATACCACCTAGGAACATTTTAGAAATGCAGATTTCTTTTGCCACTCTAGACCTACTAAATCAAAAACTGGAGTGACACCAAGAAATCTGTTTTTAAAAGCTCTTCTGGGAGTTTGTGTACAGACTCAAAATTTTGAACCACTGACGTTGACTTAAGGTACTAATCTTCATCTCCTTTGGTCTGTCTCTAGTCCATATGACTTTGTATTTAGCACCTGAACTGTCTTGCTCTCCAGCAAAGGCTCACATGAACTTTTTCATACTACACTCTGTATGTAAGGGTTGGGTGTGTTACAGAGCACGGTTTCTTCCATGTTTATTATTTTTTCTCTGAGATCACTTTTTCTAGTTTGTTTGGGTATTTAGTTTTATTACAGTTACTTTCTTCAGTGTCTGATGATCCCTCACTTTCCGTTCATATTTATGGCTGAGATGTTAAAAAGCTGATTGGAATGTCTCTGTGCATCACTGACTGGTGGGCTTTACTGTGTGTCCCTAGGCAGGTTCTGCAAAATAGCATCCCCAAGATCAGTATGTATAGGTATTTTCTCTTGTGATAGCTAAATTCTCAAAGATGAATTCTCCAGAGAACTACATGGAGGACTGTGACCCTGGTTGACAGCGTTTTGTGAGTTGAATAGAGAGAGGACCATGGATTCTCAGTTTTTGATTTGTACACATTGGCTTAATTCCTTTTCCTCAGGACAGTGCCATTAGCTGGCTCTTTTTCCATTTCTCCTCCCCAGAGAGCAAGCATGTTTTCTGCCAGATTGCAGAAAGAGTGGTCTCATGGCTGCAGAGGTATGGGAAGATATCTTGGGCCTCAGATATTCGTTTTGTATTCATATAAATTTCTGTCAGAGAAATTTGGCACATGAAATACCTCATTCCTTTGAAAAAAATCAGAAAATTATGAGTAGCATTTCCAGTCCTCAGAGAATTGGAAACTCCATTTATCCTTTTGTATTAATTATTCATCTATTATCTATCTACCTATCTATCTATCTATCTATCTACCTACCTAACTACCTACCTACCTACTTACCTATCTTCTTACACCTTGATATATCTTTTTTATCCATGATTCACTTAGTTCCATTAATGACAAATCAGTTGAGCCACTAAGAAAAATTATCTTTCTCATTTTAAAAGAGATATACCCTAAATTTACAACAGGAAATGTTACTGTCTAGTATCTCTCATAGTCTCAGTCCTCCTTTCGGTGTTTTCATACTTCTTAAAATCTGAAGAAATCTTGAAGCTTTTTCATTCAATGCCACCATTATTTGTCTTATTTTAGGAGCACTGCAAAATTCTAGATGCCCCCTGTCATTTCCATTGCTTCCAAATAATCCCTTTCCTCAGTTCCTTAATTTCTGATGTTTGATACCCAATGGTCTTTCTGTCACCTCTCTGTCCTATAATATAGGAACCCAGCTTTAGTTCCCCAAGGGTTATATGCTAGCCTGTCTTCTGCAGGTTTATTCATTTTTCTGCCAGATAAAGTACCAACCTTGAAAGCTCTAGCATTGGAATGATGACCTGAAAAGCTTTGAAGGAAGCATAATCCTGGAATTGTATTATTGTTATTACTTAGTGATTTACAAGTTCAGAGAATCTTTTAATCAGACAGTGAGTATAGAAGAGGCTAAAGAGGCATATCAGGGATAAGTATGTTAAATCTTGACAACAGTCAGAAATGGAAAAGGGATCAGTGTGTCTAGTATTAAACCTTAAAAGATTGACCTGAACACAAGGAAATAATCCTCAAGGTTAAAGACAGTCCAAATTTTTCTCTGTTGATAGATACTTAGCTGGTCTTATTGGTGATAAATAGTGATTAAAGCCACAAGAAAAAGAAAAAACAAAGGACTTTTAAGAAATGGAAACCAAGCATGGAAAGGGAGTAATTGTTGCAAGACTCAGAGGAAGAACACACTTCTGAGAAATACCAGTGATGGCCTGAAAACAAAATGCCCAGAACTTTGTTTGAAATTTTATTGACCTGTTTGAAAAGGTCAATAAAATGCAAGAAGAGAGCATATTCTAAAATTGGGACAAGAATCCAGATGAAGAGATAAAAAGGCAAAGGTCCTAGAGAAGACAGCAGGAGCGGAAATGGGAGATAGTGAGAAAAAGAACTATTACAGGAAAAGCTAAAAGCCTATATATAGCACAATTCAAATGCAAATATGGGGAATTGAAAAGAAAAATTAATGCTGTGGCTCATGGAATCATGATATCTAGGGAAAATTTGATAGAGTCTCTCAGAATTCAGTCAAGACAATGAGATAAACATTATTAGAAACTAAGGAATTGTTTAAGAAAGAGAATACAAATATTATGTGCACATAAATATTTGACAATTTTAAAGAAGGAATCAAACCAAACATAATGGGATCAATTATTAATAATATAATAGAAAAGTTTCCAGAGCTGCAGACATAATCAAATATCGTAAAACACACACACATATATATGTATACATATAAAAAACGAATCAGGAGTTATACCAGAAATACGAGTACACTGAATTATTTAGAATTCCTTAATTAATTAATGTCAATTAAAATAAATATTTATTCTTAAAAAGTGCATTTGATATTATTATATTAGGAATACTTTTCTCATTTGTAACATAAAGAATAATGCTTTTCAGGGCACCTGGGTGACTCAGTCAGTTAAGCATCCAACTCTTGGGGCACCTGGGTAACTCAGTCGGTTAAGTGTCTGGCTTCGGCTCAGGTCACGATCTCACAGTTTGTAGGTTCAAGCGCCACGTCGGGCTCTGTGCTGACAGCTAGCTCAGAGCCTGGAGCCTGTTTCAGATTCTGTGTCTCCCTCTCCCTCTGACCCTTTCCTGCTCATGCTTTCTCTCTGTCTCTCAAAAATAAATAAAAAACATTAAAAATTTTTTTTAAAAAAAGCATCCAACTCTGTTTCTGCTCAGGTCATGATCTGATGGTTCAGAAGTTTAAGCCCCTTATCCAGCTCTGAGCTGACCGTGTGGAGCATGCTTGGGATTCTCTCTCTCTACCTCTCCCACATCTCTTTCTATCTCAAAATAAATAAACTAAAAAAAAAATGTTTTTCAAAGGAAGAACATTTTTCTGAAAAATACCACAGAAAAGGTCCAACATTACATTCCATACCATCTTGGAAGGATTCTCATTAAAATGGTAAAAAAAACAAAGATCTTTTTTTTTAGTTAAGAGAAATTTAATGTTTTTATTTATTTTAGAGAGACAGAGAGAGACAGAGCATGAGTTGGGGAGGGATAGAGAGAGAGAGATTGACAGAGAATTTGAAGCAAGCTCCAGGCTCTGTGCTGACAGATGTGGGGCTCGAACCCATGAACTGTGAGATCATAACCTGAACCAAAGTTGAACACTTAACTAACTGAGCCACCCAGGCGTAATGGTCTTTATTAAAACAAGGATCCTTATAAATATTCTTATTAATCAAATTATGTTCTGGAATTTCCAGATAACGCAATAAGATAAAACAAGTGAGGCAAATACAGTTGAAAGAAAATTAAACATTTAACATCTGCAGACAGCAGGTGAAAAGAATTAGAATACTGAGAGGTGAATGAACAAAATTAACGTGCAAATATGCATGTATATGTGTGTGTAATTCTCTTGTTCTTTATTTTTTCCCTTAATTTATTTGAGCATCTTAAATGGTTTTATGTTACAATTCATTTCAGATTTTAAGTGTAGATTTAATTCATTTGATGTGAATTCTCCCATTTTTAAGTTCTGTAAACTGACTTTCTTGGCAATGAATTTTCCTCAGATGTTCTGTCATCTCATCCATGTGCTAATTTTATATGGGATTTAGCTTCCATGGGATTTTTGGACACATTTCCTGGGCTGTGTAAGTCTCAGTACAGAACCCAATCTAGGTTTGGGTCAATGAGCCTCTTTGTATGTGAGTGCCTTGGTTTGGGGTTTGCTCACAGGCTGGCCAGGATGAGCTCTTTAACAGCATTGGCTACAAATTCTAATATTTCAGTGGTGAGTCAGCTTCCATCAGCAGCCTGGAGCAAGGCTTCTGTTGAGAAAGGTCTGGGAAGGTTTGCCGGTAGCAGTTTGCAGGGGAGCAGAATTTCCCAAACCTGAGCTTCAGGCAGGATCCTAGTGAGGGTGTGGCCAAAACCACACCACTGTGCTTCAGCCCTGAGTGAGGATTCCAGATCTTCCTCTCATTCCATGGGCCTGTCAGTTCAGATTCTTCATTTGTTTCTATGTATTGTTTTAAAAATACAAGTTTTCACCAGAATTTGTATATATTTGGTGAAGGAGGGTGATATCAATCAGTGGCCCATATTTCCCCAGAGGTCAAAATTTTCTTTTCTCTTTGACTTCCTATACTTATTCAGGCTAACTTAAAATATACCGAAAACACATTCTACCATTTGTCTGGTAGGTTCTGCTCTATGTCCTACTTTTCATATCTAAGATCTCCAAAAGGTCTAGAATGCTTCATAGCTTTTTATTTTTGTGTGTGAATTCAGTTATCAAAGTTTTAGAGACTATTTGGAAGGGGAAGTAGAAGGAAAGACAAAATTAGAGTGTCTGTACACAAAATAGGAAGTCACTAGTGAAAAGCACATAATGCACGCTGATTTAATCAGCACCAAGAACAAGAAAACATTCAATGGAAATGCAGGGTGATGAATTTACAGCAGCTAAATGAAATATGTGCTTTCACAGCACGCAGCGAGTCTGTTGAATTCCTCTTTAGGAAATCATGATGCAAATAATACAATATCCGTTGCTCTGATTCTCTTGGCCACCTGCATCATCCCTTCGGTTTGGGTCAGAACATTAGTCAGGAGATGAGTGTCCATGAGTCTCCAAGATGCCAGCATTACACTAGAAGGATGATGAGAGACCTTTGTCAAACCCACTTGTCAGCACCTGTTTTCTTCCTGTGGGTTTTATGAGGAGGTTAATCACACAATTGTTTGTTTTCTTGTATATATGCCAACATTTTCTCCCAAAATGTTAATTTATCCTTGATCTCTGTGGTTAGTGTGCAGTTCTTTCACTTTTCTTTCCTTCTTTCCTTTCCTTTTTTTTTTTTTTTTTTTTTTTGGCTTCATGGATCATCAAAATCCTCAAAAACACAATTACTCTTCCATGCATTGGGGAAATCAAAATCATAGATTTTTCTACACTACTTTTTACCACAAAGACCTGATCTGACCCGGGAACTGTATGGGATGGGAGATTGGGAAGTTTGCTTTGGAATTTATGCTCTTTTTCTTTCTTTTGTCTGAAAAGTTTGAGATATATTACACAATTTAAAATTCATATAGAGGTAAAAGTAGCTGTGTGGACCAGTGCCACTTTGTCACCTCTGCTTAAGGTTCAGGAATTTATTTTTTTGCATTAGAGATCCATTTCTTTTTCTTTAAGAATGGAACTGTAATTGGCCAAAAAAATCCAGCCTCTAACATTTCACATTCAAACTTTTGCATTGGAGAACAAGGTAAATAGGTGTTTTTAATTTGTTCTGAATTTTAAAGCCATTTTAAAGATTCAGAATACTTAATAAAATATGTCAGACTGAGAAATACTACTTCATGCTGTTTTCTTTTGCTATATATTAACCAGAAAGCTATAAAAGCAACTCGTTTGCTTGGAAATAATTAAACATCCATCAATAGGGGATCAGTGCAAGGGTCAGCAAATTGCAGCCTATTTTTGTAAATAAATTTTATCTGGAAGCCACGCAAGCCCATTTGTTTATGTATCCTGTCCGGTTGCTTTTGTACTTTAGTGGCAGAATTGTCATTGAAAAGAGACGATCTAGCAAACAGAACCAAAAATAATAGTATCTGGGCCTGTAAGAAAAAGTTGTTAATTCTGATTATGATTCTTCCAACAATAAAACACTATGTGGTATGAAAAATGATGAGCATCTTTGTATATGAGTATTTTAGTTTCCTATGGCTGCCATAAAAAATTACCTATTGCTGCATCACAAATGTGATGCCTTGAAACAAAACAAATTTATTGTCTTATAGTTCTTGAGGTCAGGAATCCAATAAAGAACTCACTGAGCTAAAATCAAGGTGCTGGAATGGCTGTTTTCCTTCTGGAGGCTCTTGGGGAGACTCTGTTTCCTTGCCAGCTTTTAGAGACCACCTGCATTCCTAGGCTCATGGACCTTTCCCAGGCCCGTCGTCAAAGCAACAGTGCATCTAGTCCTTCTCAGGCCGCCCTCATCTTGTTCTATTCTCCCGCCTTTTTTCACTTAAAAGGACTCCTGTGAGGGCGCCTGGGTGGCTCAGTCGGTTAAGCATCAGACTTTGGCTCAGGTCATGATCTCGCGGTTTGTGAGTTTGAGCCCCAATATCAGGCTCTCTGCTCTCCGCACAGAGTCTGCTTCAGATCCTCTTTGCCCCACTTCTGGGTCCCTCCCCCACTTATTCTCTCTCTCTCAAATGAAAAAAAAAACACTTCAAAGGACCCTTATGATTTCATTGGTAATCCAAGATAATCTCTCCTATATCAAAGTCACCTGATTAGCAACCTTAATTCCATCCATATCTTCAATTCTTCTTTCCATGTAACCCAACATAGCCATAAATTTCAAGGAAGTAGGATGTGAACATTCTGGGGAGGAGAAGCATGATTCTGTCTGCAAAGAACCTTTAAAGATATTCATAATATTCTATCATTTGGGAAAACACAAAATAATAAAACTTCATATACAATATGGCTTAGCTTAAAGTTTGTATTTGTGCTGTGACTAGAAAAATAATTCTCAAAGAATTTATAAAAATCATTACAATTATTTCTCTTCTGAGGCATGGGATTATGCATTCTTTTTACTTTATTTTGTTTTAAAATTATGTTGTTAAACAATGAGCTCTTGTCACTTTCATAATGGGAAAGATCTAAATGTAAATAATAGTAAAGCGGAGACCAAGTACAATGGAAATTTCAGAATAATCAATTTTGGAAAACAAAACCATTGTTCCTATGTATGTTTTTTTTCAAAGTTTCCTTTATGGTGTTTGTCTTTTAACAGAAGCAGATACTGCTTATTTTTAAATTTGGGGCAGCCTCTATTGCTGCCTTAGTATAAGTGCTTCCCGGAGGGGCGTTGCTTCCCTGATTCATAGAAGACCTAACCCTAATCCGTTTAGGCTGGATGTCCCAACTTACAGAGAATTGGAATCACTTGAGTTGGCACAGAGATATCACTTTCCTAGCTTTGTCATCTTTCTTGAATATTCCGTACTTTCCAATCCCAACTAACTGACTTATAGCTTTTGAAATTCATTTGCATACCTCACACAAGCTCCAAGTCATTCCAGTTAATGTTACACTTGAACAAAAATTGATTTTTAAATTCTCACTTCCCTTTTATAGGTAGCTCCTAGAGACAAATTGCATAGGCCATTTTGTTGTGTGATGATTTTATTTTCCTTTTCCTCCTCCTCCTCCACCCCTTCCTCCATCTTTAGATAATTCAATTGCTCTTCTTTTTCTCAACAATTTATCCTATAATGTCGACTTTTAGTTTTGATAAAATAATTTCTATTGTTTGATATTAATCTGTTATCCTAGATGATCTTAGAATTTTACAATTTCTTTCAATTACACTATATCTTATATGAATTTAGCTTTATTTAAAATAAACTTTTTTGCTTTCCCTGCTATATGTGTATATTGAATAATGCTTCTTTTTTGATGTGCTACTTTGTATTCTTTTGTAGCAGCAATTAATATCTCAATATTATCAACCAGAGCAATTGCACTATTTGAAATAAAAACAATGTTTTTTTTAAAGTGTCAGATTAGAGACCAGTAGAATCTTTAAAGGATTCTCAATAAAAAATAGGAAAAGTTGCAAAGGGGAAAAGAACAAAGAAGCAGGATGGCTCTGATTGCTCTGAGTTTAGCTTTCTCTTGCTCATTAGCTTTGATATGGCCTAGGGGACAATTGTCACTCCCACCTTTCTCAGAGGAATTAACCGAAGAGTGTGTGAACCTTACTTTCATATTCTGTGCACTAGCCAGCACATTATGGGTTCTTATAAGATACTAATAAGGAGATTAATAAATATGAGGACAATGTTTTTCTCTAATAGTCAGAGACACAAGCAGCAGCTCTAACCTGAAATAGAAATAAATACAGTAAGGAAATAACCAGGAGCTTGGGTCAAACATTTGGTAAAGTGAGTCTAAAAACACTAGATGTAATGTGACTGAGTTCATTTTGTGTGGTTAGCCCAGCAAGAATGTGTTATGAATAACATTCAAGCCGGGGAAAGCTATATTTCTTAAATGAATAAAACTTGTCCATTACAATATTTCTCAAACCTTTATGTATACATGAGAACTTGGACATTGATCTCATAAACCTTACCATTTCTTTAAAGAGACGGAGCTTAACTCTGACTTAAGGGGGCGAAATCAAAGAGCCTTGTAGTATCTATGCTAAGAGCCTTAGTGGTCAGAAAATCAGTAGGGGCTGAACAGTCAGTAAAGTCTCAATGGGTGAGAGGAGATAAGTGCTGAGCTTCAAAGGATCTTGGAAGAATAAATGCAGGATGAGATTTGCGGGTATGCATGATGAAGGGATTTTCGGGAGCAAAATTGGAAGGCAAGCCGTTGTACAGCAGGCTATCCCAACGGTTTACTGGAACTTGGGTGAAGTTGGAAAGACAGGAAACATCACACGAAACAAAAATATTTCAGTTGGTACTTGAGGTAATCTTATCTATTTATCCCCAAAGGGATTCCCAATTGCCCATGTGGAGAGAGGCACCTATTAGCACAACTGAAAGACAAAATCCAAAGCTAAAAGATAAAAAGAGGTGGAATGTCTATCCAAGAGTTCTGTTTACTGAAAAGAATTGGTTTCTGAGCTTTCTAGAATCTAAGAAAAATAAGGGAAGCACAAATAATAAAAGGTATATTTTCTTGCTAAGAGAAGCCTTTTCCCTTCCCCCAGCCCTAGAGGAATTTGTGGTAAGAGCACTGAGTAACCACCATAGTGGCCTTGAGAACAATTAAAATGTGCAGGCATTTTGTAGGTGGTGACTCTCCTTTATGCACACTTGGTGGGAGCCAAGTGTAATGGGGACTAGAATAAGAAGGAAGCTTTGAATGCCAGGCTTGTTTGACCAAAGCCCCTGGCAATTTTCCTATTATATTTATTTTGACTTTAGGTCAGGGCTGCTACATCAGTGACTGGCTAATAGTGAACAATAAACTTCCTTTTGTTATTAATAATTTTCTCATTAGTTTCTTCCAAGGAAACATAATGTACTAGTAGTTGGTGACCAGCACACACAGACCAGGGTCACACACCCTTTGGTTAATTTTTCTAATCAGGTGTGAAAGTCAATACAGATCACAATCCACGCCGAAGCTAATGAGAAAGAGAAGTCTAGACCACAGCAGGTAACGGCATTCTGCTTCCTTTTTCTTCTTTCCTTTTTTTTTTCTTTTTTAAATCCTTTTTTCTTTTAAATAGGCTTTATTGTGAATTCTCTGTGATCCGAGTGGTCTCTGTTCTGATATTTAAAAATGAATTGTTTTTGTTTTAAGCAGTACCATTGATTTAACTGACAATATTGTGATAATTAATCATCAGTTACTAAAGAAGGCCGGAAACAAATTGTTGTTTTTAAATGTAGACATTTCTTGTGTGACAACACTGCATTGACTTTGGTGAGAGCTTAGAATTCTAGGGTAAGGGTAGGAGCTGGAGGTACCTTGAAGGCCAGAAGGAGACCATTTGGCCTTTTGTTTTAAAAAGTAGATAGTCCTGGAACATTTAGTGACTGTAGAATACAATAATCTGTAATTATTTCAAACAGTTTTCCAAGAAGAGGCACATTCTTCTTTTTATTTTTCCTTCCAATTTGGAAGAAGACTGAGAGTGAATAATATATAGTTAAAGCCATGATTTCCTGATATGCCAAATAAGTACCAAGAAATAGCTACATTTATGGCGTTTATGTCAAGGCCTATAACTGGTATGCAAATTCCCAGCCGATAATTGTTTTCGCAATCAGGCCCAGAGGCATTACCATGGAGGAAGTAATTATAAAATGGTTAATTAAAAGTAATTATAAAATGGCAAATTACTTTTTATACATCCTCATACATTGTTCAGTTATAACTTAATCTTTGAAATACTGGAATGGCTGCCTCCCAAGAACATAGCACCCTTTGGGAAATGTGGCTCGTCAGCCAGTAATGACTGCCCTTTTTCAAAACTTTGCAAACTCAGATTCTGGGCTGCTCCAGCTAGACAGCTGGTTCCTTGTCCTGTGCCATGGTCAATGTTTAATATACTGCAGTGGATTTCTCCAGAGTGTGGCCTGAGCTCCCCCGAGGGCCCTCCAAGACCATATGAGAGAACCCACGGGCTGCTAATGTGAGACAGGAGTGGGCACCAGCAGCCAGTGCTATGTGAGCAAGCAGGTGGTTATTTGTTTGAAGAGGGAAGGACACTGATAAACTTTAACCGTGTGAAACAGGCCTGGAAACTCCAACCAGATGCCAAAAAGGCCTTACGGGGCCAAAAAAATCTGAGAATTCACACAGAATTAAAACCTATTCTAATTACAAAAAGTTATATTGCATAATTTAGCTGCAATTTGAAAAGAACGATAAAGGTTGAAAACACAGACTGTGGTGAAAATCATTGTTGGATAGTAGAGCCAGTGACTGTTCCTACGCAGGAAACCTGAAGTTGGCCCTGTGACTTGCACCTTGCTTTTTCAAGCGACATTTCATACCTTTGGTCCAGAGTAGTGAAATACAATTCAGCATGCTGAATTAAATTTAAATTTCAGATAAACAATTTTTTTTAGTGGAAGTGTGAATTTTTTATGTATAAGTATGTTCCACATACTGCCTGGGGCATACTTATATGGCAAAAATTCATTGTTTACCTGAGGTTCAAATTATCTGGGCCTCCTAGATTTTTATTTGCTAAATAGAGCAACTCTGTTTTGGTTACTATAATGCCTAGTGTCTTTTCATCATCACACTTCCAAAGTGTTTATTGCTAGTGGAAGAAAACCTTGATATTTTGCATATTAATCAAGCTACCTCACTAAATTCTCCTGTTGGTTCTTTGAGTTTTCAGGTATAAAACCCTACTTAGGCAAATACTGATATTTTTGCCTCTTCCCTTCATATGATGTGTTCCTTTTCCTTGTATGATTGCATCAAATAAAAACATAAAAGCACAGTTAAATAATATTGGTCATACTGGGTATCTTTGTGAACCTCTGTGTCTCCAGGATACTATTTTATTTGACTTGCAGATGAAACAAGTAGGCTCCCATTCCAAGTCCTGTGAGAATTCTAGCTTATTATTCATGATTTCTGAAATGCTTGGGCTTGCATTCTCATGGTGATTTCATCTTATTCTAAATTTTGGTATCTGATATAGGCTCAACACATCTGCTTCTATAACCTCTGCCTCTGTGACTACCTTCCTTCCTCTCTGTGCAGTGCTGGTGTGCAGTAGACCCAGAGAGCAGAAGAGATTTTACAGTACCTACGCATCTGGAAACAACTTAAAATTCACTATTAGCTGTCATTTTATTTATTTATTTTTGTTTATTTATTTAGAGAGGGAGAGAGAGAAAAGAAGAGAGAGAGAGCAAGCAGGGAAGGGGCAGAGAGAGAGAGAGAGAGGGAGAGAGAGAATCCCAAGGAGGGTCCCAAGGTCCACACAGCCTAATGTGAGATTTGATCTCACCACCGTGACCTGAACCGAAATCAAGAGTAGGATGCTTAACTGTAGCTGTCATTTCTTTAAGTCCCCACAAGGAATACTTCCCATGTCATCTCACTCTCCTACACTGCTATCCAAAACCAAGAACCTGTGCCTGTTATTCCACTCCATAGAGAGGTCCTTCCACAGACCATTTAAGTGTATGCAGAAACTCTCACATGTATCAGCTCTCCCCAGGCATATGAAGACTTCAAATGCATGTTATTTTTTTTGTCCAATATTTTGGGTTACTCAAATAATTTTGTGTGTACAGAAACTTGGTGTGTTCATTAAGAGCTTAATTTCCTTGGAGGGCCATCTTCCCGTTTCTCCACTATTAGCAATGCAAAGTACGGCCCAAAGAATGAAATGACAGATTTCCTTTAATTTGGGCTAGCTCAGATTCTAAAGCAAGTATCTTCTGGGAATGGGAGCAGTAATTGGAAGATGAGTTCTTCTCCCATTTACAATTGTCTTGCTTCTGACTTTTATGTGTCTTCTAATTATTTTTTAACTATTAATTATAAACTAGGCTATTCCTTGGAGATGAATACTTTTGTTATGCTAAGGAAGTTCTGGACAGTAGTGATGTTGACTTACATCAGATTGCTTTCTGACAGCCATCAAGAAGACAGCCAGCATTCTTCCCCTACCATCTTTGATCAACTGGTAGGTTAAAAGATATTTCCTGATACTAAGCCATTTTTGCTTTCCCGGAAAATAC
The DNA here is from genome assembly GCF_006229205.1 of Suricata suricatta. Taxonomy (NCBI): domain Eukaryota; kingdom Metazoa; phylum Chordata; class Mammalia; order Carnivora; family Herpestidae; genus Suricata; species Suricata suricatta. The sequence goes on from NC_043703.1 coordinate 118,612,687, forward strand.
TTGTTTTAGCTGTGTTCTCTTAATGGAATGCTTGAATATTCTCATATACTGCTAGCGCTCATCTGACACAGCATTGTTTCTCACAGTGTTCTAGGAAATAAACTACACTCTATCAGCAAAATTGTTGTAATCAAATGAACGTCAGAAATTCTTCCTAGGGCAGGTACATAAAGCTTGGCCCCATGGTAAAGCTGGAGAGAAGTAAACATTTAAATACCTGTTTTCATTTTTGGAAGGATCAAACTAACTTATTTGTTAGGGAAATACATTCCATAAAACAATTGAAAAGATATTTTTTCCCTTTTTTGTAAGTTCTGTAAGACTTTGTGTATTAAATGAATTTTATGGTTTCATAAATGTTGGAAAAACTTCTTTAGTCAAACCATTTCTTTTTTATTTATTTATTTATTTATTTATTTATTTATTTTTAGAATATAACTATTTTTTTAATATATGCAATTAGTTTCCATCATTTACAATACAGTAGTTACAATGACACTCCAAATGGATCAGCAAAGTAAAAAATCAGAACCCCAACTTCTATTTCATGTAGACTTATACAGAAATTAGAAGGTTAAGTAACAACTAGTTAATCACCTAATTTCACAGCTCTCTGAAGTGGCAATCATTATATAGCAGCTTATCTATGATGCATTCAAGATAAATGATACAATTTATTACTTGCCCATAAGCTACAACACTGCCTGCTTAATACCTTTCCTTAAATTCCACCTCTATACTACAATATACTTGAGGTCCATGCAAAAAAGTAGCTACCTTTTATATGGGAAATGGATGATTAAGTCTTTGGTGTTGTAAAAGTAACTTCATTTAAACATAACCACCCCCACCACCAAAAAAAGAAGAGAAAAAAAAAAAAGACAACTAATAGGCAACCGACAGAATGGAAAAAGATAGTTGCAAATGACATTTCAAATAAAGGGCTAGTATCTAAAATCTACAAGGAACTCACCAAACTTCACACCTAAAAAACAAATAACCCAGTGAAGAAATGGGCAGAAGACATGAACAGACACTTCTCCAAAGAGGACATCCAGATGGCCTCCAGGCACATG